>NW_015387006.1:545330-560241 GCF_001527695.2 Protobothrops mucrosquamatus | reverse complement strand
GAGAGAGAGAGAGAGAGAGAGAGAGAGAGAGAGAGAGAGAGAGAGAGAGAGAGAGAGAGAGAGAATATTTTTCCAGCAAAGGTATAAAACTGATTTGCCATTGATTTTTTCTGAGATATTGTTCAGCTTCCCAAATTAACCTGCAATCCTGAGATTTCTTGGTGGTTTCCCATTTTGCTTAAGTGTAATGAAATCTGGAAATAGGAATGCACATTTTCTAAATATTACAGAAGAACAGATGGACATTCATTTAATTGTCTCCTACAGCAGGTCAAAAGGAGAATCAAAGACACCAACTATAAACTTACTGATAAACAAGTTCACATACCTAGGTTCCAAGATTCTGTAATTCTGTACTTTTATCCTTACTGTAAACCTGACTAATGAGACTCTGTGAGAACATAACTTCTTGTTTGTAAGCTGTTAGGAACTCAACAGTATGCTTCAAAACTGGATATGTGAACTTCAGACCTTGTTTATCAACAAGCATATTATAATGTTGCCTATTTAAAAGATAGAAAAAGGAACAGCTATCTGTTCATCTGAAAGACTTTGGAAACATCTATTTCCATTCTCAGGTTCTGAGGATTCCATCCCATGAAGCTTCCAAGCAAGATCAACCAGAGGCTGCTACTTTCTAAGACAGAGTCACTTTTCTGGATATTATTGTAGAGCTCTGAAACAGCTTAAAAGGACTAGTTGAGAGATAAGCAGTTTTTAGGTGACTTTTTTTGCAGTTCCATAGTCCTATGGGTACACAAACTTTGTGTACACAAACTATGGGTACATAAACTTTGGGTACATCCCCAAAGCCTTACATGAAGTATGAAAAGCCTTTCCAAAATTATCATCATCAGTAATTTTAGTCTGAGGAAGAGGGAATGAGTAAAACAAGAAAGCAACTGTATTAATTACTAGACAACCTGTGACCCATTGGGTCATTGTTGCAAAGATAACTTCCCTCCCTCCCTCCTGTATATTGTATATAGATCTATATACTAGTTAAAAACTCTTATGTCTGTAGCCTTTAACTGGGCAAATTGGTGCATCATAGGTCAAAACCTTTTCTACTGAGATATATGGTCTTGGGCATGCCATCTCCCCCACCCCCACTTATTTTATTTTTAATATGGCCTTTGACCCAATAGAAGTTGCTCACCTCTGATTTAGGCATGCCTATGGGGGAAAACAACAAAAAAAAGACAAGATCCCCAGCCCATTACATGGCATATAATAAAAAGGAATGGGACTTTGATTGCCTGGTTTTGGCTGTCATTTGAATTTTGACACTTCCGCTCCCTCTCTCTGTTCTAAAAGATATGATTTTCTTGGGTGCTTCTGTGATTTTTGAAAGAGGGAGGTTTAGAGAACCCGTATCATAAATAAAAACTCCAGAAAACAATGCCATAAGGCAGGGAAATGGGTATATCAAATTTCAAACAAACCAAATCCATCAGAACAAGCAATTCTTCCAGTGATGACCATAACAAATATTCAGTTAGAACTCTGGGTATAATTAAATTATTCATCTACATTTAATCTAATTAATTAAGGGTGGTGGGTGAACATTTAAAAGTTTAAATTAAGAGAATTAATTTGCTTTGGGAAGTTGGCTCAAAGTTACTTTAAAAGAATAATTCTGCATTGTCTCTCTCAAAAGATTGAAGCCAAAAGAGCAGCTGGAGTGGGTATTAAATGAGTGAATAAAAAATCCCAAATACTTTTCCAACTTCTGTATTGTTTGGTTAAATATAGCTTGAATCAATAGCTGTATTAATTAACTATGGAAACAAATGTCTAGAGGCTCTAACTTAGGAAAGGAAAATAAATCATCAAATTGTTCAAAAAGCATTTGAGGACATTCAAAATATCTGACAAACTACATAGTGGTTGTCTTTTTTTTTTTTTTTTTACTCATATAAAATCTAACTAATGCAAGGAATAGCGTATTGATCCAAGCAGAGTAAATTCCAATACATTTTAAATAGCAAGTTCTTAATTGGGGACTGGGGAAAACCAGAAATTGCTGACATCTGTAATAATTTCATTTAAATACTAGTTCTGCAAGGTGACACTGATTTACTGACTGTTACAGTGGTAACTAAGGATGCTTAAGGAAATGAATTTTAGTGAATTTGAATATGAGCTGAATTGACATTTATATTCTCAACAAATGAGTCATTTGGAAAATAGCAATTACTGCTTTCTTCCTTTTTAAATGTAGCATTAGTGCTTAAGAACGTCATCCCAATATATTTAACAATATACATTTAAGGCACCCCTACAACACATATTTTCAAAGGAAAAACAGTATTTAAAGGCAATTTAACAAATTGATTCACAAATAAATATGTCAGTTAATTTGAATCAGATAATGACAAAGATAATCAATCCAAGAAGCTTCTGTTTGCATGAGTAATTGATGTGTATAATTCATGAATGACTGATTATTACAGTATAACATTGATTTTTAATATGATTTTTTTTGTATTCTGTATTACAGTTTTTTATTGACTGTCTTATATGCTTTTTGAACAATTTGATGATTTATTCTCCTTCAACTGGATAATAGAACACAAATCAAGCAATTAAATAAAAATTTGCATGTAGGACAACGATGCCTGAGAGGTATTTACTTAGAGTTGTTTCTATAACAGTCAACATTTACCTTATGTCAACCCCATTTTGTGCTGAATTCACAAAACGACATTCATCCAAAATGGTATTAAAGAGGTGTAAAAGTTTAATAACTGAATGTAGCCTACTACATACTGCCTTGTCCCCAGAGGTGTTTGAAAATTCACATCCATAGTTGACTTAACATAAGGACTGTTACTGTGGTTTATGTGAGATGTAGTCCAACTCATCTACAGGACATCAAGTAAGGAATGACAAGTTATGTGTGCTTATGTTTCATCATGGTCACCATTTGCATTTTTAGTCTGAGAGAATGAACTAGTCTTTTTAATTGATCTAGGAACCATGGTGGTGCAGTGGTTAGAATGAAGTATTGCAAGCTAAGTCACTGCTCACTGTCAGGAGTTCGATCTTGACCAGCTCAAAGTTGACTCCGACTTGCATCCTTCTGAGTTTGGTAAAATGAGGATCCAGATTGTTGGGGGAGCAATATGCTGACTCTGTAAACTGCTTAGACAGGGCTATGTGAAGCAGTATATAAGTCTAAGTGCTATTGCGATTACTATCTTCTCTAAGCAATTTGCCTAGAGACCAAAAGAATCAGGCAAGGACTGGAAGACTGAAGAGGGTGCTGTCACTTTAATACCAGCCAAGAGTGAAAAGTCATTATTAGCTTTGCTTTGTCCAACCTTGCTAGCCAATTATGTCTCTGTTCTTTGATTAAAACCCCAAAATGGCATGACTTTCAGCTGTGTCTTCTGAACAACAGCTGTATTAGAATTAAGCAGCATGACAAAGGGACAGTAATAATTTTAACTGAGCAGCACACATTGGCTCCTTCCAGATTTAAGAGCAAGCCTGACAAATAAATTCTATTTTCTCAGATTGTTTTTTGACAAATCTTTAGAACCATTGAAAGCAGGGAAGGTTGATATTTGTCACTGAAAAGAAGTGCATGAAACAGTTTTGCCCTTCAAATGGGTAATGGGAATAGAAAAAATTCTTTTATTCTCCCTCCCTCCCTCCCTCCCTCCCTCCCTCCCTCCCGCTTTCTTTCTTTCTTTCTTTCTTTCTTTCTTTCTTTCTTTCTTTCTTTCTTTCTTTCTTTCTTTCTTTCTTTCTTTCTTTCTTTCTTTCTTTCTTTCTTTCTTTCTCTCTTCTGTTCAAAACAGAACCTGGAATGTGGTGTCTTATAAAGAATAATGTGATACATTTCTGAAAAGACGTTTAGCCTCAGTGAGATCACAGGCGTCAGACTTGCTTTATGAAAGAGGACCAAAGATTTGAGGAGAAAAAGCAAAAGGGAAAATCAGCAAAGTTCAAATGATTTTTGAGTCACTATTATTCTTCAGGACCTGCTATCACCTTGTGGAAAATAAGAAAAAGTCTTTGCCTTACTTATCCTGAGGAATTATATTTGAGTCAAAATCCAATGTATAAAGTGGAAATGTACAAGCTAAACCTCCATCCCACCTGACTTAATCGTTCCTGATTTAATAGTGTGCTATAAGAAAGGCTGAAGGTGCCATAAAAATGTAATTCACTATTGGAAGCCACCAGAGTATAGCAATGGTTGTATATTATAAGGGATCAGAACCATATGCAACCTCTCACCTCTGCCCCAAAAAACAAACTCCAGGGCAGGGGTGTCAAACTGGCAGCCCACGGGCCAGATGCATCACGTGCAGGCCAAGCTCACCCCAGCTCTGCAAAGGCAAAAAACATTGTGATACGTTATGATACATCATATGACATGATAGAGTTTGATACCAGTGCTCCAGGGCTCCTGCAAAAGTTGTCAGGAATTTGTAATTTTTCATGTGACAGGAGGAAATTGTTTCCCGTCTATTTCTTTAGTTAATTTAGGTTTAGATTAAGAATGAAGTCCATTTAAATTTTTGTCTTGACCTTACTTCTCTATTTTTGGACACTGAGATGGGTGACATATAAATTTAATAAGTAAATAAATTCTGGCTGTGTTTAAACCTTAGATTATGGCATCTGGCATATCACTTGAAAGCCAAGAACGCTTATTTTTTTTTAGTATAAGTGATTGTTGTATTGTCTAAGGAATATCTTCTATGGTGTCCTGGGTTGGTTATTATTTATCCATTAGCATCCTTTACCATAGCAATTCAAGGTTGGAATCTCTTTCTGAGTTTAGATATCTTTTTAAAGATTGCCCTTCTTTTTCTGTTTCCATCTTCCTATTTCTTGTAATAGCTCTCTGAAATTCTTAGTTAAATTCCTGAGATTTTTTTCTTTTGTGGCTTTGGCTTCTCAGAATCTGATATTTTGGTCTCATATTTCATTTCAGTTTCCTAAGCCACACAATCAAGCCACATTTTCCCCTTCTCCTTTTTCCAGCTTTGGTTTTCCAGTACACAATGAGAATCAGCACATCTTGCTTGCAAGTTTTGTTAGTTTCAACTTGATCTTAAGATCATAAATCTTATCCACCTCCTTTCCTTCTGCATTAGTGGCTGCAGCATAAACGTATTAAGAGATTGTCCACAAAGTCTAATTAATATTATTATTGATATTGGTTGCATTGTAGCCAGGTACTGTTCTTGCTATACCTTTTCTAATATAAAAGCAATACTGTTTCTTCTTTGTTTTTCACATTTTATGTAATAAACAGTGTGATTTTCTAATTGAAGGTGTCCCAATTCAGTCCATCTTAGTTTGCAGATGCCTAAGATGTCAATTTGTAGTTGTTTCATTTCATATTTTACTATGTTCATGCTTCATGAACATGTTCATGCTCATGTTTCATGTTCTTAGCACAATTCTGTTTTTATAGTTTCAGATTTTCTTTTCTTTTCATCGGTAACTAGACATCTTGCAGGCTTTAACTTAGTCACATCATAAGCACCATTAGTATTCTGAAAGATCCTCAACTCTTCTTCAGTAGCATGTTGAATGCCATCTGACTTGAGGGTCCATCATATAGTATTATATTATTAATCATCCCCTTGTGGCAATGGCAGATAGCGGATGCTACATTTGTAGGCACCAGAAGACCATCAATTTCCTCACTGAATTGCAGTTTTTTGGTAGATGCAGGACTGCATTTTGTGGGTAGATCCTGATGAAGTTGGACATATATCCTTCTAGGAAAACTGCAGGCAGGATCTGTATGCTGGATTCAGTGAACATAGATATGCTAGTAGGGGTGGAGTGGCAGATTTTGCCGTTCTCCATGCTTACCCAGGACAAATGTCACTATATAGAGAAGTTGACCAGAATTAGGCCTTGTCTTTTTTTCTGTTATTAAACATCAAGAATTACCTGAATTGATCTTATTTTAGCTTTACCATTTCTGTCCTGATCTTTAAAGGAAGCTGCTTCTTATACTAAGTAATATTGTCCTAAATAGAACAGGTTGATGGCAATCCTATGAGACAGTTGTGGAAGGGCATATCCCAAGGTACTATGAACTTTAATTAAGACCTATATATTTTCCAGATAGGATCTTAAGATTTGCAAAAGAAACTCTTGGTGGCTAGACTGAATTAGATAGTGTTGCATAATTCAGGGTACTGTGATAACTCTTCAACCCATAAAAAGGTAGCAAGGAGACAACATACTTTTCATTTAACCCCAACTGGAGTAAGATAAAGGTGTAGGGATGATGCCAAGCGTCAATGTTCAGGTTGTATTATTTATGCTTTAAAATATACTTAAATGTATTTCCTTATTTTGAAGTAAACAGAAGTGCTGGTCCTTGATTGGAAAGTTTTTTTACTATGTCCTTTCTATGGTACCCTATTCCAGTCAGGACACAGTAGCAGACATCAAGATTTAGGGTCCAGTGTTTGAAAGAAGATAACACAATGAAAAGGATAATAAATCACAGACTTTCATTAATTAACCTGAAATAAATTGCTAATCAAAAAGAGTTTCCATGAATCTACACTTTTACGGTGATTGTATCAGATATGTTCTTGCTTCTCTAATTCTCTACCCTTAACTAATTTGGATATTGAAAAATCAAAGCATTCATAGAAACACTTGTTATTTCAACCTGACCTCCAGGTGATTCATATCTGTGCAAGACTGACTGGTAGATTTTTATCTTTCTATCAACAATCAGTCTCATTCTAAGCCATGGTAATGAGGGAAAATTCTTTAGCCAGTAGATTCAGACATGTCAAGATTTTTATATCCTTTCAGTCTTGGGTGGGGGGGAGATAAAACTTGTGAAACCATGTTGTTTGTTCAAATACTAATCCAAAATGTCAAGTTGTGAAATGATCAGGCTTAGATTGATTGTATTTCATCATGAACTCTAAGAGACATTCTTGGGGATTAACTACATATTCTATGCAAACAGAGATAAAGAGAACAACTAGTTCATATGGAGAAGCAATGAGGATCCATTAAATCCTTCACTACTTGCTGTTTCTCAGCAGTGTCATTTTGTTCCAGAGAGAGATTTTATTGGTCATTAAGCTCTCAATACTATGCATGTGTACGAGATTCACCATTTCTGTTTTACTAATTAACTATATCCCAAAAAATCTGAATTTAAGTGTCCCCCTATCAGAAGGAAAAAATAGCCTGATCCTATTATCACAAACTCAGTTTGTCTTAGATAACCCACACATTTTAAAAATGAAGTTGGCTGTGATAATTACTCTAATGATGGATGAAATGAAATTTTCACTTCGAGTAAATACAATATTACAGATTTGTAAAATTAGCTTGCGCATATCATTCTCCTTGTTAACTCAAGAAGAGTAAAAGAAACTGAAGCAAAAGCAAACAATGATGATTAATAAAGTAAAATAAAATAAAAAGAGCTTTTAAAAGAAAAATCTGAGCAATATTTTTATTAAGAAATTTAATAGGGGTGTGCATAACAGCTTCAATCTGAACTAACAATTCTGACCCTTGATTTGATCTAATCATTCAAAGAGATTTGCAAAAACGTTTTTTGTGCATTTGTAAAAATCTTCTGAATCATCAATTTGAATGCATCCAATTCCATTTAACAATCTCATTGAATTATCTATCTCATTTGACTCAAATATCTGACTGAATCACATTCTTAGTTAATCTTCAAACTGAATCTTTGCACAGATTTTCCATTTATCAATTTCTATTTACATTCTGCAAGATCTCTATGTGACACATCATATCCTTTTCTCCTATGAAGCTTCCTGCTTTAAGGAATGAATAATCTAAATCTGACTAGCGAATTACGGATGGGCAAAAAGAAAAATAAATAAAGGAAGCAATTGTGATACAGGATGAATGCAAGCAAATGCACTCTGATTTTACACATGTTTACTCGAAAGTTCTCTTAGAAAACTTTCCCAAGAAAGTATATATAGAGAGAATCATTTCATTTTGGCTGGGAAAGGGGATTTATCAAATATTCTGCAAAATAGCTGGCTTTAGATAAGGATCAGAAGGAAGGAAGCACTTACATTACAAATTTGCTCTCTCCAGCTGCAAAAACAAAATGAAACAAAATCTTATACTTCCTGAAATGCCCTTTTATACAACTGTATCAATTGCAGAGATATAGCCTCCTTGTCACTCTAGGAAATCATGTCTAATTTCAGACAAAGGAACACAAATATGTTTGCCCCAGTGAACACTTTTTTCATTCTGGCCAAATCCTGCATTCTTCTCAAAAAACAATTTGGTAATTGTTCAGATTTTCCAAAACCCAACAATTGCAGGCTAACATATTCCACACAGAGCGCAGAGTACACTTCAACATTTGCTGTTGTTCTACATTGGCCTCCTAAAAGGTCTCTGCCTCTAGCAAGTATAAGATGTAGTTGTATAATGAGCAAAATGTTTAGCTGTTTATAAATGGTAGCCATAAAGCAACTGTCTTTCTCAGATTTCACAGAGTTGTGCAAGTTAATGATCCTATGCTGATGGTCTATACATTAGTACAGAAACTCTTTTTTTAAAACAACAACAACAACCTTCTTTTCTTTTCCCATATACTCATTTCTTGCTTCAACAGGATGAGAAATTTTTATTTGGAAATATCAGAAGAAATCAGTCCAATTTGGATTGGCTAAAAGATAAAGAGAACATGATGGTTAAATGCCAACAGTAAAAAAAACATGATCTATAGAGACCCATATGGAATTCAAGGTCATGTTTTAATGGATAACTGTCATGCAAAGCTTTTTAACATCATGTGTAATGAAAGTTTCATAAAGACTGTTCACATAAAATTCACAACGCCATCTCGGGTATGTAATAACAAAGAAAAGATAAGGCTTCTTCAGCTGCAGCAATTGAAGGAGGAATTCAACAGCAGGGGTACAGTTGGCCAGCCTGAGAAGCACATGGCGCAGTCCTGATATTTATAGACTCAGACTTAGTCTTGATTGGAGCAGGAAGGTTAAGATAACCCATTGGTGAATTCTCCATCATCATGCTGAGAATAGGCATTCAGGTAAGACAACGCCCTTTTCTCCTATAAAGATGTTAAAACTGGCTCCAAAGAAAAATCTTTGTTGGAATAACAAAGCAACTGGTGAATGTTTCGTTCATTTTTTGATGTGCTCTGAGATCAGACTACAGGTCGTCCTCAACTTACAATAGGTCATTTAGTGACCATTCAAAGTTACAACAGCACTGAAAAAAATGACTTATGACCATTTTCACACTTACAACCGTTGCAGCATGCCCATGGTCTCGTGATCAAAATTCAGACAACTGGCAACTGACTCATATTTATGATGGTTGCAGTGTCCTGAGATCATGTGATCAACTTTTGTGACCTTCTGACGTGCAAAGTCACTGGGGAAACCAGATTCACTTAACAACTGTGTTACTAACTGAACAACTGCAGTGATTCACTTAACAACCGTGGCAAGAAAGGTCATAAAACGGAGAAAACTCACTTAACAAAAGTCTCACTTAGCAACATAAATTTTGAGCTCAATTGTGGTCATAAGTCAAGGACTACCTGTAGTTTCATTTGTATTTGCTGTATAAAAACCTTCCTTGGATTATTTTCTTAGGTAAATGCTAAAAATGTCCAAAATCTACAGAGATGCCACATGATTAGCATCTTCCCAAAACAGATTGAGACTACATAGAGCAAGATTAGTTAGACTGGACAAGAAGCATCAGCCCTCTGGGGAGGCAATGCCATTCAAGCCAATAATTAAATATTAAGAGCTGTGCATTATCTTAGCCTTTGACTAGTCTCTGATCTGCATGGGACAGACATTTAGGTGCTCTAAACACTGCTTTTATTAGCTTGGGTTACATTATTTCCAATGACTTACAATTGGGACCAATTTATGAACCATAAAGCAATTGAGGAAAAGGTCTAGCAGCAAATAGTTTTATAGTTATAGGAATGAATTTTCTGCCATTCCTGCAGAGGAATTTTAGAATTGCTGAAGAACAAAAATCTTCATTTCCTTTTTAATGCCACTAAATCTTGAAATACTACATCAGTGGCAAATATCTGTAGCTCGGGTGCAGGATTAGGGTGGAAGTTCATTTTCTGAACTTATGGGTTGATTTCTGAATGTTTTGTTACCAAACTTGGTAACATATTCAGTAGAGTTTCCCTAAACTCCGCTGAATATGTTACCTAGCCTGGTAATGAAATATTCAGAAATCAACACACAAGCTCAGAGAAGGAACCTCCATCCTCATCCTACATCAGATTATTTAACATTCTTCAGTTGCTTAGTCCTTCTATTACCCAACTCAGTTTTTAGGAAGTTTGGGGTAAAACTTCACTTTACTTTTCTGAAAATTATTTACCAGCTGCTTTCACCTATCATATTATCTTGAGCATCTGAGGACTCTTCTAATGCCAGTTGGAGTCCTCCAAATAATAACTGCATCCTCTGAATACTGTAAAAGTGGGATGTTCACATCTGCATTTCATGTCTACGATGAGGGAAGTTCAAATAGAAGAGCTTCTTTGAAGTAATTGCACACATAGATTGAACATGAAAACAGCTAAAAGGCAGCTCTGCCTAATTCTTCTGTATTCAGAGATTTGATCTAATAATGAACCCTATGGTTTCTTTTTTGCTCTGATTCTGAAATCTTCGTACAGTTTTTTAATATAAAGTGGAGGAGCCAATCAATATCAAAGCCCCTGAGTTTTTCCCCATTAAAAAAAAGGTCCTAAAATTTGAATGATCTCAAGTGAGGGACTCCTTTCATGAAAGTTCTTCTATGAAGTGCTGTGATCACAGGAGGTGCAAAACACTTCTCCCAAATAATTTTCGAAGCATGAACATGCAACCAGGAAACAGTTGTTTTTGAATATGACATTTAATTTCCTGTTTCTCCCTTTTCCTGTTTCTCCTGATAAGTTGAACAAATAATTACCTTAAGAACTATTGACACTTCACAAGAAATTAAATATGCTTGATGGCATGGGACCTATCAATTTAGTCATTATTTTCAATATATCCTTACATACTTTATCAGGATTTGCTACATGCTATATTTTGAGATAAACCATCAGCTGAATTTTAAAATGCTGAACCAGCCATGAAGTGAGTCTCTTAGGTGTTATATGGATATCTATGTAGCCGAGTCAAGATTGGGCAAATGTATTGGGTCTCCATACTAAAACAAAAGGGTAATGCACGGTTACTTTTTTGTCTGGAAATTCTATAGAACTAGTTGCCTCTACGTTAACTGCTTTTGTGGACTTTAAAAAATAAAGCCTGCTCCATTTTAAATCAAAGCAATGCAGTGTAGCATTTTCCTTCTATTTGCTCAGTCCTAAGGGATATAAAGAACATTCAGGTTCCCATCACCTTTGCTGGTTCTCAGAAAGGGTCTTTTTCTGAGATCTAAAAATGTAGGAAGCTGAATGGGTGGTGGTTGTGTTGTTTTCCAGATTGTTGATCCGCTTAGCTCAGTGTTAACATCTTCCCAGAGGTTTCTGACAGGATTGTTTCCTACCACTTTTGTTGATACAGGATACTGGTTTTGGGACCATCTGCATGCCCAATAGGGTCCCCAATAAATAATCAATCCCTGGAGAGTTGATGTCACAGGCATTTTACAGGAAAGACTACAGGTAATCCTCGATTTATGGCCACAACTGAGCCCAAACCTTGTGTTGATAAGTGAGACATTTGTTAAGTGAGTTTTGCCCCATGTTATGACCTTTCTTGCCACATTTGTTAAGTGAATCACTGCAGTTGTTAAGTTAGGAATATGGTTGTTAAGTGAATCTGGTTTCCCAATTGACTTTGCTTGTCAGAAGGTCACAAAAGTTGAGTACATGACCCCTGGACACTGTAACCAATAAATATGAACCAGTTGCCAAGCATACAAATTTTGATCACATGACCATACGGACAGTGGTGGGATTCAACCAGTTTGCACCAGTTCAGCAGAACTGGTAGCTAATTTTTTGTTGCCCAGGCTCAGAATGGACTTCCGGAAGTGGCATCCACACAGAGAACCGGTTGTTCACATATCTGAATCCCACCACTGCATACAGATGCTGCAGCAGTGATAAGTTTGAAAAAAGGTCATAAGTCATTATTTTCAATGCCATTGTAACACTAAATGAATGGTCACTAAATGAACAGTTATAAGTCAAGGACTACCTGTGTAATAAAGACATCAGAGTCAAGGAAACTGTAGTTAATATAATAAAAGTAAACACAATGATTACGATATTAAAGGTAAATCTAAAGGTGCAAGAAGCAAAATGGAAAAGAAATCAAAACAAACACACCTTTAAAAATGAAAGAGAAAAAAAGAAATCAGTTCCAGGGATTATTTTTTTTAAAAAATTGTGCTTTCTTACTGATAAGCTCTCCAAATGGTTGGCAAGCTACGGCATCTTCTAAAATCAGGATGCTTTAAAAATCATTATAGGTGATATTGAAAGTTATTGAGAGGTTCGGCGAAGTTGACAGAGATGCACTTTCTTCATTTGTATATATATATTCTAAAAAAGATTTATGATTAACTTTACACTGACCTTTTATTAAGTGGAAAGCTAGTATAGATACGTGGCCTTTAAAAATAATATCACTTTGGAACGCTGTTGCTATATACTTTTCCAAAGCTACTTGCATATTTAACAACAGACACATCAGCCATTTACTGATCCAACATTTTAACAATAAAAATTATTACTATAACTACAAATAGACTACAGCAAATAGACATTGAAAGGGAAATAACAACTTGAAATCCAAATGTATTGGATTGGATTCTAATCATTCAGCGTAAGCCAAGTCAGTTGCAAGTGCCCTAGACCAGGGGTATCAAACTCGCAATGTCACGTGACGTCACGCAACATATCAGGTCGGTTTTGCCATTGCCGGCAATAGGGTGGGCATGGCTTCAGTATGATGAAACCGGCCCATGGGCCAGCAGTTTGACACCCCTGCCCTAGACTAATCAAACCTTCTAAATAAATACATACTAGACAAGTGAGCAAGTAGGAGATTAACATTAACCATTCAATGAAAGGAATTTTACAACAATATCTTTTTAGGCTCTATATTTTAATAATATTATTAACATTTATAAACATTATTTTTTATATTTATCATTTGTATTTTATTGTTCTTCTTGTTTTTTTAATTTTGAGCCTCCCAGAGCCAGCCACTTGTGAGATGGGCAGCTATACTAATTGAACAAACGAACAAATAAATAAATAAATATTATTAGGTCCTCTTTGCAGTTGTAGATGGTTTTGTTGCTGCCTGAAGAGACTCCTGTTTATCAGCTGCTCTTTGTCTTTACTGCATAATTTCAGAGTCTCTCTGTTTCCTTTGAGAAACTGACCAAGTAGTATCCTTTCATGCTGGTTCCCATGGGCCATAACCAAACTGTAACTCCAGGGGTAACAAGTATTATACTCAGAATCTCCAATTTCCTACCAACCAGTACCAACTATTAGAATTTTCAGAGACATATATTTTCCAT
This sequence comes from Protobothrops mucrosquamatus, assembly GCF_001527695.2. Lineage (NCBI taxonomy): Eukaryota > Metazoa > Chordata > Lepidosauria > Squamata > Viperidae > Protobothrops > Protobothrops mucrosquamatus. The sequence goes on along the minus strand of NW_015387006.1, from coordinate 546,687 downwards.
AGCTACTCTTTCTGAATTTGCAGCCGGGACAATGTTCAAATGGCCTGCAGTTTGATTTCTCAACTTTTGGGCAGGAAGCTGTGATGATATTACAGGAAATAGTGGATCTCACCCCCCTTTTTCACAGCTTTGGTGGTAAGAGTGATAGGAATGAGAGCTTGATGCCATTCACATCCTGTTCTCATTCTTAAACTCCATTCAAAACCAATCCAACTTTATGTTGTTAATATTCAGCCCTCCTTGGATAAATTTCAGGTTAATTGTCACATCGGGATATGGGGTGGAGGGTTAGAATAGAAGTGGCTTGCCTTCTAGCAGTCTCAAATTTCCATTCCTATTCTTAATTTTGCAAGAAGCTTAAGAAGTCATGCCTGCTAAAATTGTTCATTTGGCTACCAAATTTGGCTGAATGATAAGGAGGATGCTAGGGGACACCTGTGATCATAGGAGGTCATTCCTGATACAGATCATCAATCAAAATGATCATTACCAATCTGGGACTTAAGTCTCAACTAAAATGAATGCAATAATCAGTTTCCTCCAGCAATTCCTGAACTTCTACCTCATCACCCCTAAAATAATAATAATAATTTTAGGGAATTATCCAAACTGTCATAATTTAAGGCAGGCTTTTCAGGCAGAAGTTGACTTTTGTTTGCTTCAGGCTGGATAAAGGCATCCGTCCTAAATGTGATTACCATGTTTTCCAACTTTTCTCTACCCTGGTTCTCTTTCTGCTTTTATCTCCTAAGAAAGATCAAGATCCATCACATAGAGAGTTGGCTATGGACCTCTACATACCATTAAAGACCTAAAGAATCCCACAACAATGGACAAGAAGTTTCCATGATCATCTCTTTAGATTCAGGACTAGTACAATCCAAATTAGACTGGATATAGGAATTTATCTGGGAAATAACTACCCCCCAAAAATGACATGACCAATGACAAGCCCTGCAACATTAAGTCTGTTGTCACTGGAGACGATGATTCTTCACAAAGGTCAGTTTATATAGTCAACATATGCATCTCCAAATAGGAAGTTAAAAAAGAGCATAGATCTTCACAATATTTAAATAGAATACGTGTGATCAGTTAGAGGCCAAGTGCTCTACATGCTCTCTCTGTTTTTCAGTTCAGTGTGAAATGAAGCCAGAACCTGCATTATTAAATGCATGGAGAAGGAAGACAATGTACAACAATTGTCAAAGCTGGGTAATTCTGACATTATTAATGCATTTGTTAAGCATTTTGCCAAATTCAACAGAGTCCTTATTAAGTCTTACTGACTAAGCATAATTAGCATAAAATATTCATTCACCAGACCATACAGTGGACAATAACCTTGAGCATGATT
>NW_015387006.1:531311-544985 GCF_001527695.2 Protobothrops mucrosquamatus | reverse complement strand
TTCTCATGCATCCACATTAACTGCCACTAAATCACCAGTGAAAACATGAAATTCTCTGGCTACATTTATGAAGTGAGGTAGATTTGGACAAAGTTAATATTTGGAAAGTGCAATGTATACAGGAAGCCGAAACCTTTGGCTATCCTATTGATTTTGGATCTTACTCCTAAAAGTCAGGTTGGATTAGGGATTATAAAAATTGTAATTCCAACTCATCTGGAAAAAGTTAAAGATGGCTGATTCAAATTCCATGATTAAAATTCAGGTTCTTAATATCGTGTTTTAGTTTTCTTTGTTCTCAGTGTAGTGATTTAAAGTACTGGGCTCAATTTGGAGAAACCTAGTTTTAAATGCTCTTTGTAACCCAAAACTCATTGAATGCTTCTGAGCCAGCCAGGCTCTCAACCCAACCTATCTCACAGGTCTGAAGTTGGAATAAAAATAGGAGAGGCTTTATGAAAAATCTGCTGTCCTCTGAGGGGAAAAAAGAGGGATATAAATGCAATAAATAAATAAAACTCTAGCACAAAAAGCATTTTGACATTTCAGCGTTTTAGTCATTTGTGAGAAAAACCTGCCCTAGTTGGAAAAGACTGCATCAACTAAAACACACACACACACACACACACACACACACCAAATTCTCCACAAGGGAAGATAGAATGTAGACTACAGGCCTTATTCAGGAATAGATCAAAAGGAACATATGTATATTAAATGACAGGTGCTTCTAAAATATTTAGGTTTAGCTCTAGGATTGGCCTTCAACTTTTCTCTATATTTTCAACCATGGAGCTTGTCTTCCTAAGATCCATCTTAGTTGTAGAAGGTTGTAAACAGCTTATGAATTCTCTAAATTATCAATGGACAGGCCTAATTGATCCTAAGTTTCCTCTTCTCCAAACAGAGATAAGGTCAGTGGCATTTTCTTGCTTCTTTTCCATCCAAGTGGTTTGCTGGACGGTTCTGAGAGCAAGAACCATGAGATTAGACACACGTGTAATTACTTCTTGACCTGTTCCTTTCTGTTAATACATTTTCATGAGATGCCACAATTCATTATTTGCATTGATATGTACAGAAGGCGGAGGCTGCTTCGTTGATATTCATTTATTCCAGAGTCTGTAATCTATATTTAATGGAGTACCAGACTGTGGTATAATAAAACCGTTTAAAAAAGATAGCTGCTGCTTACAAGAAGGTTATTGCTTGCATAACCTGTACTTATTTTTCATTACAAACCTAAAAGAGCAAAGCATAATTCGTACAAGAAAACGAAGTTAACATTTAATGATTTAAAAATGATAGCAGGCTCTAACATTATGTGATATGCTGGATGGTTATACAATAAAGCCAGGAATTTAAAAAAAGAAAGAAAATCCCAAACATACAAATAAAAGGTATTTAAACTGTAGCATGGCTGTTAACCCCAACAATGCATTTCATTTTGTGACTGAACTGATTTATTTTGGAAGTGCACAATCTGTAATTGATTTATAACTCACTTATTCATCAATCTGATTGTTATGTAATTCTGTTCCTTTCAGTTCTTTTCCATTCATTTCTGAATTCTAGGGAGGAAGGATGAACATTTTATTATGTTCAGAATCTTCCCTGGATAAATTTCTATCTCAACCGCATGTCCCTCCAGTTCTGTCAAACTCAGTTATAAAATCTCTCCTGATCTCTGCAATGACTAGATAAGATAAGATAAGATAAGATAAGATAAGATAAGATAAGATAAGATAAGATAAGATAAGATAAGATAAGATAAGATAAGATAAGATAAGATAAGATAAGATAAGATAAGATAAGATAACCTTTATTGTCATTTTTATACTGTGGGCACAACGGCACACATCAAAAATGAAATTTAGTTGCCCGCTCTCAAAGTGAAACACATACATGACACACACCTAAACTACTGCTGCCTCTTGAGTCTCTGAAAAAAGGGAGAGACTTGGAGATCTTCTTTTCAGATAATCAGGTAGTCTTCTGGCTTCAGTAGAGCTCTATTGTGTGTAGTGCAGATAGTTCTTTGCAGTTTCTGTTCAGTGCTTGTTAATTTCAGCAATACTTTGTCTAGGCAAGGTAGCACATTAGACCACCTAATAGTACCTTCCTGCTTCATTTTCAAAGCTTATTTCCTGAGCAATTGATAGGTTCTTGGGTTTGTTTATGAGACGGCCAGTATGTTGGATCTCTCTACAACTTGGCTTGCAAGGCCCCTAAAGACCCAATCCTGCTCATGATCATTCATCATTAATATTTCATTCAAGGAGATGAGATGTTTAAGAAATTACCTTTAAACTTAGAAGTTTTTAGCTAGTACCATCCAGCATTCAATATCATAAATGTAATTCTTGTTTAGTAACCACAATTGGGACCAGCAACTTATTTCTTAAGAATTGGTTACTATGCTCTTTGGATCTTACTTCAGCTTTCCTTTGCTTTATAAATCCATAACATCATAAATGCATGGATTGCAAAGTTACTTTTTCATCACCTTTGTATCTGCAAATGATTACTAAATGATGTAGCCGCTAAATGAGGACTACCTATATGCCTTCTGGAAAAGGTGCAGGTTATAGGTCCAGAAGGTCTTGGACAAGATTATCTTAATTCTTTTCTGTCTATGTTTAGACATAGATTTGGCATGATTGAGATAGAACTGGTCAGCTATGTGGATGGTCTATACCAGAAAGAGGTAAAGGTAATAAATACCTTGTTAATACTCATGGATTGCTTGGCAGATGTTAACATGGTGGATACACTATCCTGTTAGAAAGAGCTTGGGAATTTGTGAGTTGGGCACTATTTTGCAGTGGTTCTTTGCCTGTCTTTCTCCAGGTGCTGCCAGAAAGTAATAATGGAAGACTTCTGATGAGAATAACAGAATTGGAAGGGGCTTTGGAGGTTTTCTAGTCCAATCCCCTGCTCAAGCAGGAAACCCTATACCATTTTAGTCAAATGGTTGTCCAATCTCTTCTTAAAAACCTCCACTATTGGAGCACCCACAACTTCTGGAGGCAAGTCATTCCATTGATTAATTGTTCTAACTGTCAGGAAATTTCTCCTTAGTTTTAGGTTGGTTCTCTCCTTGATTAGCTTCCATCCATCACTTCTTGTCCTGCCTTCTTCTGCTTTGGATAATAGGTTGACCCCATCTTTTTTGTGGCAGTTCTTTAGATATTGGAACACTGCTATCATGTCCCCCAGCCCTTCTTTTCATTAAACTAGACATATCTCCTGAGAATTATACCAAATCTCCATTGTATTGTTTAATAGTAAACTACTTATTCATTCAAAAAATTTATACCTGTGTGTTGGATTTTAATTTCCTAAATGAGGAACTCTTGTCTCAGTCAAATTTGGTTCTAGCCTCCCTCCACCAGTTTTTTCCCTAGCATATCAAAATAATGTGACATTGTATTCCAGTCTTTTACAGCATCAGCTAATACCCACTCACTTTTGCACCATCTGCAAATTTAATAAACATTCTCTCAACTTTTTCATCCAAGTCTTTTATTATTGAAGAGTGCTGGACCCAGAACTGAACTTTGTGGTACCCCACTTAATAGTTAAGTTTGATGGAGAACCATTGATGTGTACTCTTTGAGCACAATATTTCAAGCATCTATGTCATCTATCTCACACTTAGCAAGCTTCCTAATCAGAACACCATGGGATATCTGCCAAATGTGTGGCTGAGATCAAAATAATACATTTACAGCTACTTTACTATCATGGCCTCAAGAATTCTACACCCTTGCATAGCACACTTGTCTTCTGGTAGCTTTGAACAGACAGACTCCCAATCCTTTCAGCTGGATTGCAACTTAGGTTTTGAATCCAAGGTCTCTTCTGTCTTCTCCCTGTTCAATTCCGCATCCATCTAGCAATATTTGCAACTAATGCAAATGAAAGGGCAGCATTTATTTTCCAAGAATCTTTCAATGATTAGCTGACAAACTATCCAATACAGAGAGCTCTGATGAAAAGTGAAGATGCAAACATGATTCACATCTAGTAACATCCATCACCCAAGATTGACAACCACAAGAAGCAATGATATCATGCACAGGTGTTACCCTTCATTCTTCCTCCTTCCATACAGCACTTCAAAGCCCAAGTATCTGGAGATTAAGGCAAACAACTTTTCTAGCTTTCCTCAAGATTCATTCCAAGGGGGTGTATTTTTCTCCTGTCTGGCATTTTTTATATAAAGGAAAAAGAAGAAAAATCTGCTTTCTAAAGTCATGTATTATTCATGACCATTATAATGAACCTAACCAGATTTGGGTTTTTTTGCAACATGCTGAGCATATGCATAAACAGCCTTGAAAGCACAGATTGGATCACAAGTGTTTATTAACAATCACTTTTGTCATAACAAGAGAAATTAGGCTTTGTAGAACAAATTATTTTCAGATAAATGAACTCAGCAGACTTCCTGTGTTCGCTCATTAACATGGTGAAATCCTCAGAACTGAAGGTGAAGATATTTCAGAGTTATTCATCTTAGGATATTCTGATTCAGAGGCAAAGAAACTGTATTGCTTGGGCGTGGAGGGCATGGGCTACCTTAATCATGCTCAATCACATCCTGCTTAACAACCTAATCCTTATTCCTTGGCAGAAATAAACTCCTGCAGTACACTCAAATGAAATAAAAGCCCATGACATTTACTCAAGGGTGTAAGGTGGCATTTTCCCTTCTGTCATTGTAGAAACCAAATAATGTCTGAAGAGGAACACTCAGAAATGCAACTGTCCCCTGTAAGAAGGCTGGCTAGGAAATGTTAAACCTTGTTACTAGATTTGTTGGGATTCCCTCAAACAAGAAGCATAGAACACATACTCTGTTGCTGACTCCCCATCAATGGTCACAAGCCTTCCCCAACAGGTAGTAAAAAATGGACAATATTTCTGAGAAACTGCTAAAAGATTCCAGGTGGTGAATATAGTGGAATATGGAAAGGAGACAAGTGATGGTAATGGGAGTGTTCCCACAGCTCTACTTTTGGGAAATGCCATCCTCCCAAGGGTAGGATTGAGACTATCTCTCCCAGAATACCTTGTTTAAACTGATGCTATTCACCACAGTGGCACAAAGCTTCATTTTGAAGGTTTTGGCACCAGCTGGAGTGGATTTCTGAACTAAACTGACTTTTTGAATCAAACCAATTAGATGGTTCATTTTAAATTCATTAATTTTTTTATATATAATGTATATAGCCATTCATCTCAGGAATGTGACTCTGGACAATAAAACAAATTGACAGACTTTAAAATAACTATTAACAGCAGGAGAGATATACAAATAAATAAGACAATGGAGAGGTCATATAAGCCAACATACAGGTTTCCAGGGGATTCCCAGGCCTGTGGGAAAAAAAAAAACATGTCTTGGGAAGTATCTAGGAGACCAAAAGCCTCTTAATTGAACTGACAACTCAGAAAGCTTTCTATGTGTGCAAACAATCCCCCTTTTTTCCTCAATGGATTTGGAAAAATCAACTCAATTTTTAGAAATAGAGAAGTATAATTTGAATTAGTCCATATGTTCTCCAATATCATTTTCCAGTAGGAATTCTGGGTTGATCTTCCCAATCTCAAAATAGGAAAAAAAATTACTTACATCTCAGGAAGCTTTACTACCTTCTCTTTTTCAGTTGCTAAGATAAGCACTTTAATTTTCAGATGAGGAGGGGAAAGGTAATACTTAGAATACTTATAAAAGACAAGGCAAAAGTCTATTTCCAAAACCAAAACAGATCCAGTTCATCAAACCAGAGAACTGAGAAAAATTCTGAGATACTAGGCATCCAAGTTGATAACAAAGCCATTGCTTCAATGATATGCAGGACTGGACAGCTGGGAAGAAAATATTTGCAGATATTTGGAATGCACTTCAGGTGACATAGCTCTTTGCCATTTACAATTTTGAAAGGGTTCTGTCTAAAGTTGGCATTGCATCTCACAACTTGTGCTTTCAGGTATCTTTTCATGTTAAGAACTAGACTGGAGCCGTATCCAGCTCATGAGCATTTACTGTATTAGCATTTCATGCCTCCTGGCTCCCAATTCTCTAGAAGTTTGACTCTGAATTATGGATCTTCCCTAAACTTCCCATTTCTTTTGTAAACTTTGAAATTAGGCATTCAAGTAAGGCAGGGGTGTCAAACTGCCAGCACAGGGGCCGGATGCATCATGCCGAAACTGCACCTACCCCATAGCTGGCAATGGAAAAAAAGTCGTGATATGTCGCGACATGTCACATGACGTTGCGAGTTTGACACCCCTGAATTAAGGGATCAGTCCTTCTTCTAAAAAAAAAAATGTATCCTTCATAGTTGTACACAAAATCTGTATTGCTGACAAAGTTTGAAAAAGAACTTTTTTTAAAACAATTATCAGAATCTAAAAGTTGTACTTCAGTTAAGGTTTATATCAGCTATTTTGCCATGACAGAGAAGCTGAGATCAGGAAGTATGTTGTTGCCTTTAACAAAATACTCTCTGGTAGATTATTGCTTGCAAATAGTATTTGTCCTGATGTGTAAAGATGGACTAACACATGCTATTTTTGTGTTAGCTGATGACAGGCTTGCTAGCAAAATGAAAGGTTCAGAGCTGTGGGAGCAATAGGCTCATGACAGCAACTGTCATGCATACTTCATTCAAATAAACACACTGAATTCAAGAATATATATTCCCTCAAGATTCCTCCAATCCTTTCTTTTGACTCCTTCGCCCCCCCCTCCCCTTAATTCTAATTTTGGGTACTTACTTTTAGCTTTCCCCCTCATTTTCAGTTCTGCCATTTGACAAGGCTGAAGTAGATAGTATAGAACCAGGAACATGAAGTGCTACTTGTTGTGAATTATGTTTATAATTCCTACCAGCATTATTTTGTTATTAATGTCATTTATTATAGAAGTAAGTGGAAAGCTCTCAACACTTGGTTGAAAATGGAGAAGAGGTAGATATAACATCTGCTATCTTGACAATTTGGGAGCATTTCTGGAAAGGAGGTCTTTTCAATTTATAACAGGAATCTGATTGTTTCTCTTTTTATTTTATATTTTTAAATCAAGAACTTTCAACACATTTGAAAACTGATGTGACACTTCTTTTCTTGCAAACGCTAGATATTGTCTGTGGTATTCTGAGAGAGAAAAGGTTTAATTAATGGTTTGAAGGTGATACCAGTTTAACCAAGCGTGGTTTATTCCCTTGTATTTGAAGGTGGGGGACCACCAAAATAGTAGATGGAGCATTGTGATGTAAGCCAGTATTCCTTTTGTCATGTGTTGGCAATGAATGTTCAAACAGCTTGCATTCCGATGCTCTGTCCGCCATCTTGTTGATTTTGACATGCCATGCCAAGTTGTATTATGTGTCTGCAGGCTGTCTTCAGTGAAAGCTGAAGAAGGAAAAATAATTCATGCTACAGAAAAATTCATATGAATGGGCATAATATAAAGAGAAACATGTATTTAAGTGACATATCGCTACACAATTCAGAGTCTTATAATTAGAATCACAGGGCTGGAAGGGACCTTGGAGGTAATCTAGTCCAACATTTCACCCAAGCAGCAGTCCTTATACCATCCTGGACAAATGGTTGCCCATTTTGTTCTTGAAAACCTCCAGCAATGGAACACCCACAATTCGATGAGACAAAGTATTCCATTGATTAATAATTCTCACTATTAGGAAATTCCTCCTTATTTCCAGGTTGGATCTCCCTCTGACAAGCTTCCACCCATTGCCCCTTATCCTGTCCTCAGGTACTTTGGAGAATGAATTGGTGCTCTCTTCCCTGTGACAGCTCTCCAAGTATTGGAAGATGGCTATAATGGTAGTCCTAAGCCTTTTCTTCGTTAGGCTTAACACACCCAGTTCCCTTAGCTCAGGAGTGTCAAACTGCCGGCCCATGGGAAGCCGCACCCACCCCATTGCTGACAATGGCAAAACCATCCCGATACTTTGCGCGACATCACGTGACGTCGCAAATTTGACATGTCTGCCTTAGCTGTTTATCTTTTCTCTTCTCTGCATCTTTCTAGAGCTTCAGCATCTTTTATAGTAGCTTTATATTTAAATGAATAAATAATCTTACAGCTAAGTCTTACCCTTTTTTTACAATACAAAATACAATGAAGACAAGCAAAAAAAAAGAAAAAAAAAGAATGAGAACAATCACTAGTGTAAAAGTCTGCAGGCCTCTAGCCTCCCTGAAACTGCCCAGCTATCCTATTAGACTCTCTGTACTTGTTAGATGACAGGAACATAGGAAATATGGAGTAGCTTCTTATAACTTTCCCATAGGCAGTATTTTTCCATAAGGGAACTATGCTGCTGCAAGAAACTACAGTTTGAAATAAAAGGCAGATGGGAAGAAGGATGAATTTTAGGGTAAAAATGAAAGGCTAGGAGCTGGCAGCTGAAGCTGCATCTAGAGTGATATAGTACTAGTTCAAGATTTAGCACTAGTTCAAGAGAATCTGGGGAAAACCAAGCAGAGGTTCTGGGGCAAAACCCAGTGAAGGAAAGGAATCACTGTGGAACAAGAGACGAAAGATTTACCCTTCACAGATAGTTTCCATAGAAAACTGCAGAAAAAGCAGTTGTAAAGCAACTGCCAGTCCAAGATAAAGCCACTTCCAAAAACTTGTCAAGGAAACTGCAGGGACTAGTCCAGGCAGTTGCCAGAAGTCAACACTGATTTGAAAGCACACACATAGAGAGAGTAGGGAATAGGACATAGAAGTAGCATTTGTACATATTTAGCTGACATGCATGTTTGCACACATCACAAGATAGATGTGCCAGAAGCTTTACTACATGCCTAGTAAAAATGCTTTATTAGTTCAAAATAACTCACACTTCTGGTTCGTTATTCCAAACTTTTTTTCCTTAGGTTGCCAGTCAGACAAGTGGAAAGAGCAGAGAGTAGAATGCGGTTATCTCATGGTACGTTTGTTTAGTTTGGTTTAGTTTGTTAGGCAACAGGCTAGAAAGCAGGAGTTCCAAGTCCTGCCTTAGCTTTGAAAGCCTGCTGGGTGATTTTGGGCCAGTCACTCTGTCTCAGCCGAACCCACAGGGCCCAGGAGGACAGTGTATGTTGCTGCCTTGAGTTATTTGTAAAAATAATAAAGATTGGATACTATATAAGTAAATAAAAATAAAATAAATAAAAAATAAAGTAACTCTTATAAATAAATGCTGAGTAAAACCAAAAGGGGAAAGGTATTTGGCTTGCTTTGCTATACTGATTAAAGAGGGGGAAAATATCACAAAAGGTATTATTGAGTCCTATAAATTAGATCAGATCCTGTGAATTCAGAAAAGTCTGTGATGTTTTTCAGTTATGATTGTCAAAAGGTCCTCTTCAGAAAGATTTATTGAGATTAAAAAAAAAGAAGGGTTTACAGGAATTGCAGCAACTGAACAATTTTCAGTTTAGAACTGAATATGCATTATGGCAGAAACTTTCTGATTTTATTTCTAACCATTTTGTATGATCTGATGAAGATGTAGGTCTTTCCAGAGATAAAAAGAAGCTTACAACTAACTATCTCATAACCTTATTCAGCCAACTCCAAAGACAAGAGTCTATTAGGCCAACTCAAAATAAATTCAGCAATAGGGCCATGGGGCCATTAAGTGTCTCCTTTTTTAGCCTTCCCTTATACAATGAACCCAATTTAAAAAGCATGGGAAAGTGGTGGGAGATACCAGAGTAACTACTACATAACCTTTCATTAACCTTTCATAATAAATATTATTACCTAATCAAAGGTAGGATTTGTGCCTTAACACTTGTATTTTAAACCAATATGATTTTCTCAGGAGGATTTTGAGAAGTGAAATAGTAGGAGAGAATGATCATATAACCTTATTCCCTTGTCCACTAATTTAGTTCTTCAAATCTCCCTTAGTGTTTTGCTAAGAAAATAAGCACTTGCCTACTGTTTGCCCTAAAGGAACTTTCTGAGTAGGAAAAAAATATATAGTAGTATCTTGTTCTGGATTAGGAATCACATTCTAGATCAGGAACCCAATTGTTTTTTCTGACAAGTAGTTTATTGAAACATTTTTAACCAAGCATGTTATGTATTTCATGATAGACATTCCACTACTGCCAAATGAATGGCCATTATTTTGCATCTTTCCTCCAAGTCCAGTTAATGAAACTGATTTCAAAATGAGATGAGACTGTGCAAGATTCACCCCTTGATTCTTTAACCATGTTTCTTCAAGCAGCTCCTCACTATCTAAATACAGTTGTTATGTTAGTACTCCCCTGAGCATTCAGCTTTTGTAATAATACACTTAGATTGAGTTGCAAGTTAAATGCCCAGAGAATTCTGCACAATGCCTCCGTTATCACCCTAATGTTTTTTGAGCTCACTATTTCAAAGTGCCAATATTACAGGGCAGACAAGACTCCATTACAACACAATGTTTTGTGCCCTGAAGGACAACTGAGGAATCTATGGATACAGATAGTGTAATTTTTGTTTCACTGTTTATCTCCCATGGACCAGAAATCTGAACATGCTTTGCTAGTACTGCTCACTTCATGATTTCAACAAGATCTGTACCTCACCAGACTTAAAGCTGATCCCATTTGGAGACAGCCCTCTGAGGCACTAAAAATAAACAATTGGTGACCACTGATATGACAGTCAAATAACGCTAATATAGCTTAGTACAAGAAGTAGAATAATCCATATAACAACAAGACTTATTCCTGGTTTAAGAGTGACAATGGCTTTTCAAGGGATTTAGAAGTTAAAGCAAGTGTACAGCTTTTTTTTTTTTTTTTGTAGAGTCAGTTTTTCACTGAGAATAAACCACAAAAGAAAGATTGGGGACATCAAACTTACTCATTAACAATTAGCACCTGGATAACAGACTGAACAAGCACACTTATCACACAATGTGGCAAGCTGCACTGTATTTCTATTTGAATTAAGTCAATTATTTTCCACCCTCACATGTTTGCATATGCAAATGTTAAGTAAATGTGTATAGCTATTTGTATATTTGTGTATATACTATATATATTCTCTGTTTGGGGAAGTGTGGAAAATGTTTCCATGTTTTGAAATCATTTACCTTGATAAACTAAAGGATGTTTACCCAGTGATTTACAATATACTTGAACATACAAACAAAATCTACAATTTTCTCTATTTTGAGAAATATAATTTAATAGATTACAAGTAGCTGTTAACAATTTTAACTATTTGTTATTTCAGTCTTGACAGTAATATCTCATACTCCATTGTTTGACTGTCCTTCCTTCTTGTCCAGTTAACTCCAATTTTTTTTTCTTTTCTTCTGTTCATATGACCACTCTTCCTATTTTGTCAAGTCCACTTTTCTCATTTCTGTGCTACACTCGTGTTAAAATACAGTAAAGGCTGTCCAGTTCAACTAATCAGAATAGAGCTGGAAGGGGCCTTGAAAGTCTTCTAGTCCAGCCCCCTTATACCATTTCAGACAAGTGACTATCCAGGCTCTTCTTAAAAACCTCCAGTGATGAAGTACCCATACTGGTTAATTATCCTCACTGTTAGGAAGTTTCTCCTTAATTCCACATTGCTTCTCTCCTTAATTAGTTTCCATCCATTGTTTCTTGTCCTGCCCTCTGGTACTTTGAGAAATAAATTGACCCCTCCTCTTTGTGACAGCCTCTCAGAATGAACAAAGATTTGCAACAGAAATCAAGGATAATTAAAAAAAGTTTCTTCCAACATATTATCAACAACAAAAAAGTCAAGGAAACTGTAGGTCCACTAAAGAGAAAAGATGGCAAGGAAATAACAGACAACAGGAAGAAAGCAGAGCTGCTTAACTCGTACTTTGCATCAGTCTTCACACAAAAAGAAACTATTGCCCAACATACACCCCCCCCCAAAAAAAAACCACTGCAAAAGACAAATTAGAAACAAAAATTAAAATAAGCAAGAAAATGGTAAGAGAACCCCTATCTGACCTTGTTGAATATAAATCACCGGGACCGACAGATTACATCCCAGAGTTCTGAAGGAGCTGGCAGATGTTATCTCAGAGCCATTGCACCACATCTTTCATAAATTCTGGAGCACCAGGGAAGTACCTGAGGATTGGAAACAGGCTGATGTGATTCCCATCTTCAAGAAAGGAAACAAAAACAGACCCAGGAAACTACAGACCAATCAGTATAACATCAATATCTGGGAAGATCCTAGAAAAGATAATCAAAAAACAGATCTGCGAACAACTAGAAGCAAACAAAGTTATAACTAGTAGCCAATACAGATTTGTTAAAAACAGGTCATCCAAACTAATCTTACATCATTCTTTGATAAAGTGACTAAACTAGTAGACCAGCGAAATGCTGTGGATATAGTATACTTAAATTTCAGTAAGGCATTTGATAAAGTAAACCACAACCTACTCCTTGGCAAGCTAGAAAAAGATGGAATAGACAACATCACCATCAGATGGATCTGTAGCTGGCTGGCAAACCATACTCAACAAGTAGTCCTCAATGGCACTACATCCACATGGAGAGAAGTAAGCAGTGGGGTACCACAAGGTCCTGTCTTAGGCCCAGTACTCTTCAACATCTTCATCAATGACTTAGATGAGTGAATTGAAGGGGAACTCATAAAATTTGCAGACGACACCAAACTGGCAGGAGTAGCCAACATCCCAGAAGACAAACTCAGGATCCAAAAAGATCTTGACAAACTTGAACAATGAGCCCTATCCCAAAAAAATGAGTTTCAATGTGGAGAAAACCAAAGTTTTACATTTAGGCAGGAAAAATCAAAGGTACAAGTACAGATTGGACAAGACTTGGCTTAAAAACAGTGACTTTGAGAAGGACCTTGGAGTCCTAGTGGATGATCACTTGACTATGAACCAGCAGTGTGCAGCAGCAGCCAAAAAAGCTAATACAATCCTGGGTTGTATAAACAGAGGCATAGAATCAAGATCACACAAAGTATTAGTACCACTTTATAAAACCCTAGTAAGACCACACCTGGAATACTGCAGCCAATATTGGTCACCATATCACAAAAAAGATATTGAGACTTTGGAAAAAAATCTGAGAAGAGCAACTAATATGATTAAAGGCCCGGAGACTATAACATACGAAGAATGGCTGCAGGACTTGGGTTTGGCTAGTCTAAAGAAAAGAAGTAGGGGTGATATGATAGCAGTATTCCAGTATTTGAGGGGCTACCACCAAGAACAGGGGATCATGTTATTCACCAAAGCCCCAGAGGGCAGGACAAGAAACAATGGTTGGAAACTGATCAAAGAGAGAAGCAACCTGGAATTAAGGAGAAACTTCCTGACAGTGAGGATAATTAACCAGTAGAACAGATTGCCTCTAGAAATCATGGGCACTGCATCACTGGAGATTTTTAAGAAGAGGCTAGACAGTCACCTGTCTGAGATGGTATAGGTCCTCCTGCTTGAGCAGGGAGCTGGACTAGAAGACCTCCAAGGTCCCTTCCAGCTCTATTCTATTCTACCTAAATACTGGAATACTGCTATCCCTAGTCCTTCTTTTCTCTAGACTAGCCAAACCCAAATCCTGCAACCGTTCTTCATATGTTTTAGTCTCCAGTCTTTAATCATCTTAGGTGTTCTTCTTGTT
>NW_015387006.1:499706-531211 GCF_001527695.2 Protobothrops mucrosquamatus | reverse complement strand
TCCTATTTTTGCATAATTTGCACTTCTTCTGTTTGCCATGAAGAAAAGGATATAAGTAGAAAATTTTGGGAAGTTCTATTCATTTGTCTGATGTCAAGGCTATGATTTCAAGAAGATTTTAATAAAGCTTCTAATGATAAATAGACCTGTGGGAATTGGCCATGACTCAATTTATTTATTTATTTTGGTGCCCTCAAGTCAGTGCTGATCCCTGAGCACTGCCTGGACTACTGTGGTCCCTGTAGCTTTCTTGCCAAGATTTTGAAAGTAGTTACCACGGCCATTGTGACTGGCCCAAGGTCAGAGATTTAAATTCAGTACAGGGCACAATTTTGTCCATCTTTACAGTTTAAGATTTAAGAATTCTTTGGTTATGCTAGTATCAAAAGTTTGAAAATCTGATTTATAACAAGAGGATATGTGATGACAACAACAATTCTTAATTCTGAGATGTGAGCTATCTCAAACAATCTCTGTAAAGATCTCTTAGCCCACAGGGCTTTGCCTTAAGGCTCACTGAAGCTCTCCTCAATATAAAGTCCTACAGAATGTAGATTCACCTGCAGAATGCAGTTCCTTCTAGGAAAATTCAGTGTTTGTTCATTTAAGCTGTAGTATTCAAATACCTCAAAGAAGGAGCCAGAATTCCTCAGCATTTATCCCTCCAGTAGTTACAGGCAAAACAGAGCAAAGCAGCGACCCCTCCTTTAACCAAACTATACTGCTTTCACTTAAACTGGCTTCTCTGTAACATACAAATGAGGAGGACACACCAAAGTGCCTCATTCTTGAACTCATTATTGTATACGAGAACATCCCTGCGGATTATAGTTTATGCAGATTAAACTCTGCATCTTTGCCTTTCCCAGAGGGAGGGCATGCAAAGGTGCAACAGATATTAAATTGTAAAACAAATTAAAGCTGGCTCATTAAACCTTAGGAACCAATTCCTCTGTAATATTAAGATAAAATCACCAGGGCCTTCTAGTGATCAGTCCTATAATTATAGCCATACTGTAGGTTAACTGCATATGCCCTGCATTGACCTGCTGTGCTGGCCTGTTTGTTTTGTAGGGTATTGATAACTTTGCAGCATTATTTCTTCCCATGCAATATGTAGCAAACAACTTCGCCTTTCTTACATGGAAAGGTGATTACCTGAAGAGTAAACAGCTCTTCAACTTCTTCTCCGCTGTGCTGAATTGGCTGCTATGATGAATGAGCATCTGTGAACAGAGAGGAAGCTCTGTGGGTGGCTATTTCTTTCGGCCCCTTTCCAGAACTGTTGTGCAAGACTTCTCAGGCCTTTGAAAAAGAAAAATAATAAGCTAACACAAGGGGAAAGCCCTTTTATTTCTTCAGCAAACTGAGGGAGAAATTGGGAACATGTCTGCTGAATTATCAAGATGCCCTCTGTGTGCCCATGTTTTTGAATTACGTTTCTCTTGACAAATCTATTTTTGGTCACAATAACGAGCAGATAAACAAGGGACAGCACCAGAGAGCTTCAGATGGGTTTTCAAAAGACACCCTCCCCTTCCTGGACATTTTTAGCAATTTAAAACACATGCCTCTAACCTTGAGCTATCCATACCTTACACTAACCTAAATAAGCTCTGGACAGAATGTGTAGCATAAGGTTTGCAGTGCTGCAGAGGTGAGGGAGAAATCAATGGCATCTGACTATTAAGGATGCACAATTATTGGGTATTGTAATTAGATAATGAAAGACCTGCTTCTAATAAATCTGTTTCTTTGAGACCTCATGGCCAACCCTAACCAAGCACTTGTAAATTTTGCTGAATACATAGCTTCCCCCACTCTTTTCTTCTACAGATGGTGACCTCTGTCTTTTGCCATCAGATAGGAGATAATGTACACCTTACAGCACATTCAGATATTTTTAAACCTTTCCGGGGCAGGTTTTCTTTCTGTAGATCATATAATATGACCACTGGATTAAATGGCTGCATCAGAAGTAGTTGATGAACATCACTGATGAAGCCTCACAATAAGATGGAAAGAAATTATTCCAGCTGAAATTAATTATTGTACTCCTGGATTTACAACTACAATTGAGGCCCAAATTTCGATTGCTAAGCAAGCCAGTTGTGAAGCGAGTTGTGTCTCATTTTATAACCTTGTTTGCCACATTTCTCTGGAGAATCACTGCAATTGTTAAATAAATCATATGGTCGTTAAGTGAATTTGGCTTCCCCCATTGACTTTGCTTGAGAAGGTTACAAATCATGGGGATGCTACAATAGTCGTAAGAGTGAAATGTGATCATAAATCACTTTTTTTTCAGTGGTGTCATAACTTCAAACAGTTATTAAATGAATAGTTGTAAGTTGAGGAATAATAATAATAATAATAATAATAATAATAATAATAATAATAAGTAGTAGTAGTAGTAGTAGTAGTAGTAGTAGTAGTAGTAGTAGTAGTAGTAGTTGGAAGGGACCTTGGAGGTCATCTAGTCCAACTGCCTGCTTGGGCAGGAAACTCTATACCATTTCGGACAGATGGCTGTCCAGTCTCTTCTTCAAAACTTCCAGTGTTGGAGCATTCACAGCTTCTGGAGTTAGGTTGTTCCACTGATTAATTGTTCTGACTGTCAGGAAATTTCTCCTTAGTTCTAGGTTGCTTCTCTCTTTGATTAGTTTCCATCCATTGCTTCTTGTCTTCTGTACTTGGTTTGGATGACCCAGGTGCAAAAAAAAAAAAAAAAAAAAAGCAGAGACAGGTCAGGATGCATGATTAAACTATGACTGAAGGCAGCTGGGTGAGGTAAGCCAATGGATGAGTAGTAGATTTCCTTAGGTTCATACAAATATTTTTGCAGCTTTAACCAGTAATAATAAAGATAGATTTTTCTATATGAGTTTTTACATATAGAAAGCAAAACATATATCGGCCACTGACCTTTTTCCTCTAAGACAGGGGTGTCATCTAGAAGCCGCACCTACCCCATTGCAAGCAATGGCAAAACCATCCCAATACATTGTGCGGTGTCACGTGATGTCGCGAGTTTGACATGTCTGCCCTAAGAGTATTATATGTATGCTTGTATGTATTTATATGGTCACCCATCTTAAACAACTCTGGCTCATGAGATGGTGCAGATGGGGAGGATCATCCATATGTTATTGTCACAATGAAAAAACCTGCAAGATATTTAGGCCACTGACTGGCCCAAAGTCACCCAGGCAGTCTTATAGTGAGTGAAGACCTGAGGTGGGTGTAACTGATTCCATTCTAAAAATCTTGACCTTGCAGCATGCTGGTTCAATAGGAGCTCTTAATAAGCATTACTTGTAGCCAGTAGCAGACTACACAGAGACATCTAAATTGCTTTGTGTAGGTATGGTTAGTTTCAAATAGTGCAGAATCCTTGTTTGATCTGTCTGTCTGACTCTCTATCTCTATCTCTATCTATCTATCTCTATCTCTATCTCATCTTCATCCATCCAACCATCCATCACCCCTCCCTCCCTCCCTCCCTCCATCATTAATGAACGATACGGTATCTTTAACAAAGGTGAATGAAGACGATCTCAGCATGTCTTGGACAGGTACAAGAGTTGAGGGAGTTCTCTGTGTAGAAAAGGGCCACTGACACCCAGTGCTGTATCTGTCTGCTGGGACATACAGTAGTAGGTTTTACCTTCAGCATTAATACTTCCTAGACAGAAAGCCGTATTGCATGAGTGGGTCTGAAAAAGTCTCTATACATAATAGAAGAAAATGAGCTTTGTTTTTACAGTTCCTGTTACACTGCACTTACAGTATACACAAGACATGTTTTAGTGTTGCATAGGCAGCAGATAACACTCTAAATGCAAACTTTGCAAATGAATTTTGCCAAGAAAGTCTGCCAGCCTAGAAAAACAAATCATCAGAGAATGGTGAATGCTTCACTCTTTTAATAAAGATTTAGAGTGTTTGAGGTTTTAATTTTATAGTGAAGTAGGACACTTTTTGCATTGATTCACTACTTTTTCTATATAAGCCCTGTGCTGGATAATTTGGAGGCTATTGAGTTCATCCATATTATCTCTATCTTAAAAACCCACGGAGGGATTCCCCCCCCCCAAAAAAAAAACCCCGATTATGGTGAAACCCTTGAAACTATCTGGGCAAAACATTGCAGAATTAATTTCCTTTAAAAAATCTACTGTCTATGCTATTTTCTTACAATTCTGCCGAAAGTAAAAGAGCTTCATATGTCTTGAAGTTTCTCATTCTGATCTATGGACAGATCTTTTCTCAGATGAAATCTCAGTTCACTTTGGACTGAGTCTTGTTGCCTTTATATCTTGAAAGATAAATTCATATTCATTCTTGACATCATCAGAACTTGAATTCAAATCAGACCTTGGCTCTGTTGTGGCTGGAATCTTTTTAATCTGTGGTGGTACAGTGGTTACAATGCAGTATTGCAGGTTAATTCTGCGGACTGCCAAGAGTTCAATCCTGACTAGCTCAAGGTTGACTCAGCCTTCCATCCTTCCGAGGTTGGTAAAATGAGGACTCGGATTGTTGGGGGCAATAGGCTGACTCTGTAAACCACTTAGAGAGGGCTGTAAAGCACTGTGAAGCTGTATATAAGTCTAAGAGCTACTGCTAATCCTCTTAGTGGCATTAACTGCATCCCCAAAAGCCACTTCCCCTCTGTGCTAATCATTATGCTGAATCTGCTTAGGTTCAGCAGTGGTTGAGCTGATGTGCAAGATAGCATTTATATAGAGTGAAGGCTTTTAATTATTAGCCCTACCATTAGAAGGGACAGCATAATTCATCTACATAGGAGCATTGGATCTCAGATAACATACTCTTTAAAACTGTATTGTTTACCTTTAAAAGAAGCAAAAATGAGACTGGACCAGAATAGAGGCAACTAGAGTATTTTAGTTTTATAATGGAGGAGGAGTTGAGAATTGTATGTGTGTGTGTTTGTGTGTGGAAATATTCCTTTATTTTTTATCATTTCTCTTTTTTTCTTGCTTATTATTTCTTTATCAGTTCCTAACAGAGTAGTAGTAGCAGCAGTTCTGACTGAAGGTTTTCTCCTTCCTGAATGTTCTTAGGGGGGAAAAAGACTACCAGTTTTAAGAGAATACAAAATTAAGAGAGAGGGAGAGAGAGAGAGAGAAGTGGGGGAAGGTGTTAAGATGCAACATCACTATAAGCATTTCTTTCACTCTCCTATAAATTATTTCTTTCCCCAAATCCAGACTCATTTCTCTCTCTCCCTTTATTTCACATCCAGGTTTGCCTAGAAAAATGCCTCCTAGAATAAGAAATTATATATACCTAAAGCAAATAATCTCAATTTCTTTTTTTTAATCACAGCATTGAACAGATAGGCTTTCAAAATTGCATCTCAGATTGTAACGTCTGAACATGAGGTCAGTGAGAACAGCTTAGCATTTGAAGCTTTGCATGCAATGAATGTTAGTCGGCTTGAAAGTCTGAAACAAGGGTTCTGAAAGGAGAGTATCCATTTCCTTGTCTTTACAGGCATTTAAATTTTATGTGAAGAGATCAGATTAAGTGGCAATTTGGTCTTCACAACTTCAAGCATGTTGCTTTTACTCATAACCAAAATGTAAACATAATTGATATAGATTTATATCATTTATTTAAATCCATGTAATTTATACATTCGTATACTTTATACAAATTTATATGATTTATAAGCCTGCCTGAATTCATCCACTTAAGAGATGCAGTCAAGCCATTCCTTCACTACCCATCGTTATGTCCTTCACATTTCAGGTCTGTGTCTAAGTCAATTTTAGTTTTTTTTTTATCTATTTATTTTGTTCCATAACCTTTAAGATAGTAAGGGTCAAAGGGAGCTGAGAAACATTTACTGCAGTTACTCAGTCTTGGAAATCCTTCTCAGATTAAGTCCTAACTGGAAATGTGAATGGTAAATTTGGTTTCTTCAATTTTGCAATAAAATTAAATCCCCTCTTATCTAGGCTAGCAGCATACCAGAGATAGATTGGGGATAGGAGAAGCATGACATCTAGAGCATATTCATATTAGATTTAACAAATGCATAAGTCCTAAGTTTAGGAGTGCATAAACTCCTAAATTTCAGTTGCTATCATGAAAAGTACTTTAAGAAGCATTAAAATGTAGGGAGAAATTAATTGTTCATTACAGACATGACCCAGGTGGTGGCACTCTTAGCCTGATAGAGAAATAGGTTTTTGCGTATATTCCTACCAATCCTTTTGGGGTGAGTTGTCACCAGCTATACATTGCCACCTTGGGTCAAGCAGCCATAGAAAGCTTGAACCACTGCTTGGAACTGTCAGGGTCTGGATGGGGCAAATGAGGAAATTTATCCAAGATTGAGCACATAGTATCAAAGCACAATTCCCTCTTCCAATTAACAGTCATAAATCACATTCTCCAATTAGTTTGAAATGCAGGCTTTCCCTCCTGTTCTCCAACCGCCAATTCTTATCATCTCTTATTTCATTAACCTTGGTTCACACACTAGATCCAGTATTGTTATGTCTAGCTAAACTCTCATGCACATTCCTCCCCCCAGCATCATCTAACTCTAACTCTAAAAGTAAAACATAAGAAGAAAAAATGGTTGCATCTCCAACTGTTGTCAAAGCAAAACATCTGATGTTAGCAGTGTTGACACCCACTGCCAAAACTGAATCTATCCATTCAGAATATTTCAGAAAAGCCTGTTAAGACTTCCCTCCTCTTGCTGAAATCATGGGGCAAGGACAATGCAAGAGGTCTTCCTTATAACAACTGTTCATACTTTAGAACTTTTTATTGTAGAAGTTCATTACCCCCCTCCCCTTCACCATAATTAGAAAATTATTGGAGGCAGTTTTATTTTACTGAGCTTGCACACTTAGCTAAGTGTTTTTCATTTTTTAAGACATTGTAAACTGTCTGAAGTATTTTAATTTAGACAGGCTATACAAAGCAGGGAGGGAGGGAGGGAGGGAGGGAGGGAGGGAGGAAGGAAGGAAGGAAGGAAGGGTGTTTTATTTAAACCCAGTCAGAGAAACCTAGGTTTCTACATCCCCTTCCCTGCTCCATTCAACCTCTTTTTAATAGCATCTTTAAAAGGACCATTGTTTTTCTTCTTCTCTTTTGTTGAAATCCTTTCCCTGTAATGAAAATATGAGAGGAAAGGAAAAAATACTGAAATAATGTTTAAAATTATATTTAACTGGTTAATTGTTCTGTGATGTAGAAAAATGGTTGATACAGCAGACCATGTTTGAACCAATACTTTTCCTTCCCAAGGAGGACCTGGTTACTCCACCCAAAAGGCTTTGTATCTTTTGCACCCATGACCTGACATATAAAATGGTTCTAAACAAAATACTGCCACCAGCAGATCTCAATTTTACATCTCCAATTCATTCCTCTTCCCAATGAAAAAAGCCACTCTGGACTCAGGATATACTGTATTCACTTGATAGATCGGACTGCCACTTCTAATAATCAGAAAGTTATGATTATAATGGAAAGGAAAGGAATTTCCCTCAATATTAATTTAGTGTTATCTCTCTCTCTCCCCCCCCCCCAATCATGATCATGGCTGAGGATGGAACACTTAAATCCTCATGTTGCTCTGCCAATAATTTGTTTTGCTATTCATCACCAGTAAATATTACTTCATTCATATATTTTAGCCCAATATGTCTAGATAAAAAAATCTTAATTTTGAATTGTATAATTTATAGACATATTTTACTTATTTGTTTAGCATAAATGTTTACACACATTTTAACATATAGCACATAGCTCTCTCTCTCTCTCTCTCTCTCTCTTTTTGTTAATTACATCAGAGATCCAGTATGGTAGAGTGATGAATTAACAAAACCACTT
This sequence comes from Protobothrops mucrosquamatus, assembly GCF_001527695.2. Lineage (NCBI taxonomy): Eukaryota > Metazoa > Chordata > Lepidosauria > Squamata > Viperidae > Protobothrops > Protobothrops mucrosquamatus. The sequence goes on along the minus strand of NW_015387006.1, from coordinate 523,327 downwards.
GTTTAGGGACAGCAGTCACATTTTGAATTTGGAGAACTTATTCTTGTAATGCAGGGGTCCCCAACCCTCGGTCCATGGACCAGTACTGGGCCACAGCACGCCAGCAACCGGTCCTCACAGACAAGCAAAGCCCCATCCATGGGATGCAGGCAGCACACAAAACCACACCCCCTCTGGTCTGCGGAAAAACCTCTCTCCACGGAACTGGTCCCTGGTGCCCAAAAGGTTGGGGACCTCTGTTGTAATGGATAGAAGAAATGGCAACAATCAAGTAAAAGAAACCTGAGTCACATTTAAATCCGAAAGTGTTAGACCTAGGTTCAACTCCAACTTCATCTAGGGATGTTCAATGATTTTTGGGTAGTCTCAGCCCATCTTGCCTTAGAAGCTTGTTTGAAGGAAATTAGGCTATGTACACCACTGCGAGCTATTAGAGAAAGGGTAGGATATAAATCTAATGATTAAATATAAACATACAAAATTTGTGAGCAGGATAATTACCAGGATGGGATTACGATAAATGTGGAAGCATGATCTCATCTTTTTCTTCATCGATGTTGCTTACCAAAATTTGTCTTCTGCCAAGTTAATGCCACTGGCAATGTGAATATTATAAAGGCTAATAGTTTTTCTAGGATTCTTATGAATGCCAGTCTGTCACCTGTCCCCTCATAGCTGTATTTTTTTAAGAAAAGAAAGCCACTATGCAGTAATTGTAATGCATAATTGGTTTTTTTCCTGCTACACTCTTGTTAGGCTTAAGATCATTTTGTGTGTATATTATTCTAAAGTTAGTGAAGTTTGAGGTTAGGTGGGAGGTTTTTTCAGACAAGGCAAGCACTGCCTTTAACAAACTCCTATTTGAAACAAACTCATTTTTTTTGTATTTGTAGGAGTTTTGGATGCCCACAGAAATGGCACAAAAATGTTGACATTTGCTTCTCAACCTCTAGTTGAATCAAGCCTTTACATTTGTGAGATATGTCCTCCACAATTTCAGATTGCCTTTGATGCCTAGAAATGCCACTACCAAGAGGATGAACTTTACTGTGGAAGACTGCATCCACTTAATCTGGAAATGAATCTTTTTGATTTTGACAGGACTTATTTCTTTGGAATAAGTTCTCAGAAGATTATGTGGTATTATGAAAAAGAGAAAACGTGGTCTTTTAAGCTGATAAATCAGTATAAAATCCTGCTTATCAAGGAATGATCTGCCTAGCTTTGTGCATTGAACTTACTATCTTCAACCAACTAATATAGGATCCTCTTGCATATTCAGATGCTTTTCTATAAATCCAGCCCTCTTAGGCTTTAATCTGAAGAAAGTTGATATGCTTAAATCTAGGATAGAAATCAGTGAGGCATTGTAAGCATTTAAATTTCCATAAAGTTTTAATCCAAGGCCCACTTACCTAGGATTAAGCCTCATTCAATTAAGATGAATTACTGTATTTCTGAATAACTTTATAAGATTGGGCCTGTAAATTTTATTAATTTCAATACATGATAGATTGCATCATTATAGCACCGTCCTATCCTTTTCTATTCAATGGATATATTCTCAGTATGATTAAGTCTGAATCTAGGTTTGTTAAAATTAGGGTATATATTTTTCTGAAACTCAGGGGATTTAGTTTTCAGGAAAAATAAAGGAACCACTGAAAGAAAAAAAATGGAAAAACAAAATTCCTGCTCTTTCAATTGTACTAAATACCAAAAGGAATATAAACTTTTAAATGTTAAAAGTCAGAATTTAAAAATTTATGAGGTATTTAATTGAATTCAGGACAATGCATACAAAAGCATAGGGCAATGGAATTGGCAAGTTAAAAGACTACAAAAGATTTGACACAGCCTGGGTTACCTAATGAAAAGCAGGGAGGCAAAAGGGAAATTTAGATAGTCTGCTTGATGGTTCTATAATTATGGATCAAGTCTTAGAATCCAGGAAATGGTAAAAATTGTGGAGGACTGCAGTGGTTAGAATATAAAGCTGCTTCGCTATAAATAACAAGCAGGAATAAAATCCAGGTCTGACACATCATACTATAGGGGAAATGCAGCCAATGATTGAAAACTTGAAATGCATTTGATTCTTTTCACTCGTCAACCCACCTACCTTTCCAGCTGGAGGCCACTTGGACCCTACTTGTTCTTTCTCTTTTTCTGCTCATTCTTCTCTTTAGCCACTTCCCTAGAGCTATCTGATCTGGACTGCAAAAGTCCACATTGTCACTTGCAAGCAACAAAGAGATACAGAACTTTCTTGCTGCCCTCTATTCAATTCAATTCAGAATAGAGCTTCTAGCCCATCTCCCTGCTCAAGCAGAAGAACCTATACCATCTCAGATAAGTGGCTGTGCAGTCTTTTCTTAAAAACCTCCAGCGATGAAGCACACACAACTTCTGAAGGCAAGCTGTTCCACTTCTTAATTGTTCCCACTGTTAGGAAGTTTCTCCTTAATTCCAGGTTGCTTCTTTGAAATTCAAATGTGATTTTTCATTTTTCACATTTCATTTCATTTTCATCTGACAATTGGATGTTTACAGACCAGAACTACAAAAGACAGCAGTTGGCTTTATTTCTTGTCTTTCTTTCTTCAAGTAGAATTTTGGAGCAGTGTAAAATCAGTCTTGTTCAGCATCTGGATTCCCAAGAAAGCCTCTGGGACCTGTCTAGATAGATTCTAACTCCAGGCTTTGATTCTTCTTACTGTCTTTACTTCTCAAACCTTGATCAACTGATACAGTTTGTGGGCCGGGCTCCTCTCTGATTACCACCAGCAACTCAGCCCTCACATTGTAGACTTATTAAAAAGCATTCCATTAAAATTGTTTTGACAGTTGGGAGAGATTTCTCCTCCAACTCAAATAACAACTTCTAAGGAGCAGTTTGATAAATCCAGCATAGTAGAAGGGGGGAAAACCCTCACCTTTCACCTAGCTGTGATCCTGATAATTATCAGACTGCCCTCTCATTAAAATCATCATCTGCAAATTAAAAAACCCAAAATAAAATAGACATTTAAAATGCAAAAAAAAAAAAGTATTTCATGTAGTGGCTGAAAATGAGGCTCTCAGAATAATCAGCTGCATAATAGTTATGTTGATAAAAAGGGAAACAACCAAGTAAGTATACAGCCCTGAGAAAAAAAATACCTACAAGAAAAATTGCTGTATAGATTTGTCTTCCCTTCCACAGATAAATCACCTTAAGTTCCCAGACAATTTGTTCAGATGGTGAAACAAACAAAAATGCTTGGCACCACAGAGATTCTTTTTTTTAAAAAAAATATATGCTGCTTTTCATCATATGTGCAAAGATTGGATTCGGAGATTTGATCTGAAGGGTATGCAATCAAATCTGCATATTTGAATTGGCATTCTAAATTAAATTAACAATTTGGATCAAACATCCAAGTAGAGGCATTCATATTGAACACACTGAACTGCTTAGGCTACTGGGAATTGTAGTTAAACATCTAGCGCTGTAGTTAGAAGTTAATCTTTTTTTCCTCTGGGGGATAGCGAACAGAGAGAAGAGTAGGCCCTTTGAGGATTTTTTAGCACAGGAGATAATAGGGCTTTAGGAAGAGAACATAAGGATGTCATCCTGTTTTTAATACTCAGCTTTTTTTTTTATCGCCAAGCACAATATTATATTTATTTATTAAATTGCTACACTTCCCATCTCACCCAAGTGACTCTGGGCAGTTTACAACATTATAATAATATTTCAACAGTCAAGAAATTTTGGCTGGAGGAGCCCAGGAGAAGGGCCTACTCTGCCATGGCTTCTGCCCTTTGGAGCATCTTAACTTCTAAGGTGAGAGCAGTTCTCCACCCCTCTGAACTTCCACAAGGACCTGAAGACCTAGCTTGAGGACCCAATGATTAATGAATTAGAATGAATTCAGAAAAAAATCCCATCTCTCACCCCCATGCAATCTTCGCCATCTTTAACTATCATTTTATTTTTGATTCCATTTTTATTGTTTTAGAAGTATTATTTCAATGCTTTTAATACTATAAGCTGCCCACAGTTGCTCTGAAATGAGATGGGTGGGAAATAAATCTAATAAAAAAAAATACTTGTAGCTCAGGTTTTTTTTTTTGGCTATGGTTTGTTCTCCAAGCTTTTTTCAATATAATTCAGAAATTACATTGAAATAAGCTTGGAGAACAAACCACAGCCAAAATCTAATAAATCTAATGAATAAAAATAATATATGAACAAAAGCATAGTATAAGAATAAGAGAGGAAGTGTTAGAACACGCAAAGAGATATTGCCAGCAATATTGTTTGTGGAAGGCAATGGGCAGAATCTGGAATTTACTGAATATCTCATTAGAGAAAAGCCTTTCTTTAAAAAGAAATCTGCCCAATTATTGATATTCTCATTGCTTTGTGTGGTAGAAATTAATTTCTTTGTGCTCACTTGGTGAAAAATGTGCTACAGCATTGAGCTGGACAAGGCAGTCTCACTTGGTGCCCAAACTCATCTTTGTTTCTGTTAATCAGTAACTAATGCTTCTTGCTTGTGTACACATGCAGAAGGAACCAGATTTTTAATTACGGTCACTGTCTAATGCAACCTGTTGTGCTGGCTTCTGGCATTTACCACCAGCTTGATGAAAACACATGTTGTCAGGGGACTGATCTGTAAAGCAAATCCAGGTAATTCTCCATCTGACATTACTTTAGTTTATAGCACCAAAATGTGCCTCAGCTACCTACTGAAATGGGTAACATTTGTATTCATTTATATAATGACTGTCCTGTTTTTCACTGTTTAACTATCCTGTTTTAGCATTCAGAGCAAAATAATACCCTAGTTATTATTTCTGGCATTTAGGCAGGGACATTCAAATGCATGGGTATAGACTGGGTGGTACCTGGCTTAACCGGTAGTTACTGTGAGAAGGATCTAGGTGTCCTAGTGGAGCACCATGAGAGAGCACTGTGCTGCAGATGCTGAAAAAAAAAATGCAGTTCTAGGTTGTATCAACAGAGGGATAGCATCAAAATCACGAGAAGTGATAATACTACAGTATGAGATCACATTTAGAATACTGCATCCAGTTCTGGTCACCACAATACAAAAAAAATATATGTCAAGACCTGGAAAGAGTACAGAGAAGAGCGAAATAGTACATAAACTGATGAGGAATCTAGGTGTGTCTAGCCTATCAAAAAGAAGGATTCAGGTGGGGGGCATGAGGGGCTGTCACAAAGAAAAGAGGATTGACGTATTCTCTAGGGCACCAGACAGCAGAAGTAATGCATGGAAGCTTGTCAAAGAGAGATCCAGCCTAGAAATAAGGAGACTTTCTGACAATAAGAAATAGCTTGCCTCCTGGGTACTCCATCACTGGAGGTTTTCAAGAAGAGATTGGACAATCTTTTGATTGGGGTAGTATGAGGATTCCTGCCTTGAGCATGGAGTTGGACTAAACAACCTCAGCCCTTTGATTCTATGATTCTATCCCAGTATTTAAAGTCTAGATTTAGTTTGCAAACTGGAAGAAAAAGAACCACCAAACTATTCCTTTGTTTTGAGATTAGACTGCTAGGCATCTTGAGATAGCCTCAGGGGAAGATGGAAGAATGCTATCATTTTCAACGTATACCAAAATATGATATACTTTAGAATGCAATTAGACTTAGTGCCTTTAATCATGATTAGCATTGTTCTTAACTATTCATTGTTCCAGTGCTTTTTTTCTAAAAAAAAAAAAAGGTGCCGGAACTTACTCACGTCATACAACCCGCCTTGCCTACCCTACAAGGTTCCATTCAAAAAAGGTGCCGGAACTCCGTTCTGGGCGTTCTATGAGAAAAAAAGCCCTGCATTGTTCAGATCTCTACAATCCCATGAGATCTGGGAAAAGATAATCATATTGTCCAAATGTGTTTGCAAATTTTTAAAAGAAGGCTAAGTTTGAGTGGTTAAAAAGAGAGAGAGAGAGAGAGAGAGAGAGAGAGAGAGAGAGAGAGAGAGAGAGAGAGAGAGAGAGAGAGAGAGAGAGAGAGAGAGAAATTCAGTTCATTATAGAAACTGGAGATCATGATGAGCTTTTATGGGCTGCCTAACCCCTGATGAATCTTGAGAGAGAAATAATTCATCAATAATTTCATCAATAATTTCATCAATAATTCATCAATTATTTCATCAATAATTCATCAATTATTTCATCAATAATTCATCAATTATTTCATCAATAATTCATCAATTATTTCTGAGCAGAAAAAGGTTTACTCTCATCTCTAAAAACCCCAAAGTAGCCTTTTCCTCCAGATGTTTAGGAGCACAACCCCCAAATTCCCAGGCTTCAGTGAACAGATTACTCAGTTTACAGAAATGCTGAATCAGCTTGCATCTAGTTAACCTACTACTGCAATCCAGCATGCGAAATCAGGTTCAAATACTAAGCAGTCTGTTCAGAGTGGTTCTTGAGAACCACAAGTGAAAATTAAAGATTAAGAATGAGCCCACATTTGACTATACAAATAAGATCAAAGCAAAACAAAATATCTTAAGCCCTATTTTAAATGCACAAGCATTTGACTATACAAATAAGATTAAAAGAAACAAAATATTCTACTTCAGGGACTAATCGCCAGGAGTCAACACTAACTTGAAGGCATCAAAAAATAAAAAGAATAAAATAAAATACATTCAACTCAGGAGAAAAAGGATTATGTGCTGAGCCATGAGGGCCGTCTTCTATATTAGTAGCAGAGGTGTGGATGTAAGAACACAATGTAAACTGAAAATCAATTCTTATGTCATCTCTGACCAATTGATCAAACTGTCATTGAAAACTATCTCTGTAGAAAGCAAGAAGTAAAAAACTCTGTCTATGCTGGCATTCTCTTTTGTTACTCCCACTTGAATTCCTGATCAATGATAAATGTTTTATCTTTGCTCCCCAAATGCATGATCTTACAGCTTGTACTATTAAAGTTCCCGCAGTTGCTGTTTTCCTGGTCTGTGATAGCATCTAGCTCGGCCCACATTAGACTTATTTTATTGTGTGCATCTCTCACAAATAAGTTGCCAGCAATCAAGTCTGTGCCGATGGGCTTCTCAGTCTCCTGTTTTGTTTTGTTTTTTAGCAAGGCACAAAGATCTTGTTTGCTGAGCTCAAATGAAAACCTTTAGTTCTTTAGACAACCTATTTTCTTAGGGGACCTATTGCAAAAATATTTTCACCTTTATATCTTTGTTGTTCATATAATCAAAATTGTACTGAAAATACTAAAATATTACATATGCTGAATTGGCCTTTTTTTGGTCTCTTTACTTGCTTCTCTGCTGTATATAGACCTTTCAATCTTGGTCTCCATCATCAAGATTGTAATGAAAACATTTATTTTTTTTTGCTATCACATCATGTTTTTCATGTCTCTTAGCAAGTTACTTCTTTTTTGGCAACTGACTATAAAGGAGATTCCTCCATTGAACAGGGTGAATGCGTCTTTCTTTTGCATCTTAAAACAAAATCTTCTGTAATTCAAGTTTCCAAGAAGCTTCCCTTTCTCATGTTTCCATCAGGAACCATCTTCCAATATAGGTCTATCAAATCCAAAAACTATTTAGCTTCACATAAAATAAAATCTGACTGTTCTATACAGTTTTTCAGTTATGCTATGTTTCTCCAGATTTATTATTTCTATTTGCGATAATTCTTTTGGTTATCTTTTAAATGACTAGTACTATGTCCTCTTATTGTTACAGTAGTTTTACTCATGAGTTTTTTTTTAATCCTTCTTGTTTTGCAATATGTATGTGTATATATGTTAGATATCTGATAGGACATAACTTTTCAAGATCATTTGAAGGCTGATGGTAATCTATGCATGAGAGCCAGTTTGGTGTAGATGGCAAGAAACCAGATGTTGTGAGTTAGACCTATTATAGGCATGAAGTCATTAGGATGACTTTCATCCAGTCACTCTTAACTCTAAGAAGACAAGGGCAAACCAGTTTTGAGAAATGTTGCTAAGAAAACTACAGGGAATTGTCCATGTAGTTAACCAGATTAAGATTGATTCAAACACAAACATCTCCTCCAACATATGTAGTTGAGAATAAGTGCAGTTCAACTCATTGGAACCTATATAGGTATGAATAACAGTCAGATGGATGTTTGCCTAGTCTATATTATTTGGCAAGTAAGCTATGATGCCCTTCCATTTTTATTGCCTGCCACCTGAGGGTAAAACCCAGTTGCAGAGGAAGATCACAAATTGGTGTGTTCACCCATTTGACAGAGAATGCAGTAACATTGTGTCGATATCAATTTGCATAATATAGCTCATCATGTCATCTCACACTTATAAATAAACATTGCTCATTATTCTTTCTATGAATAAACATCATTTCTGAAGTAGAGTCACTGGGTTAAGGGCTCCACTTGAAATGATCTTTCTAGCAAGTGCTCTGAATAGCAATGGCCAAGATTTCCAAAAGAAAATCCCAAGAAGAAAATTTAGAAGCAGATAAACAAATAAATAAAGTAATTTAAGAATGGTGCATGTGTTTGTTTGTGTGTGTGTGTGTGTGTATGTGCATATTTTGTAGCACCATACAGACTGGGCTACAACTGCATTATCTCTGCTGTAATAGTATCTGGGAATGACCTTAGGAGATAGAAAGAAGAATCTCAGGGTAGTTAACGGTCAGACAAGTGGCACAGAGAAGGAATAGGGGGCACAGCAAATATCTCAGAAGGGACCCTTCCTAGCTTCTTGGACTGTAAAACTGAAGGGGGTAGCTTCAGTTGTGCAAGATTGATATCAATTTTGCAAGGTAATCCAGACAAGCAGCACACTCAAATGTATTAGTTCTAACTTTATTGTAAGGTAAGGTAATAATACCAGTTGGCGGCCGTGACCAGGGGAGCGTTTTATCAGGTTCGCCTGATTTACCAGTTGCGGCCCTTTCTGGACCGGGACGCCCTACGCACGGTCACTCATGCTCTTGTCACTTCCCGCCTGGACTACTGTAATGCTCTCTACATGGGGCTCCCCTTGAGGAGCACCCGGAGGCTCCAGCTAGTCCAGAATGCGGCCGCGCGGGCGGTGTTGGGAGGGACTCGTCGCTCCCATGTTACGCCGCTTTTGCGCGAGCTGCATTGGCTGCCGGTGGCCTTCCGGGTGCGCTTCAAGGTGCTGACTATCATCTTCAAAGCGCTCCATGGCATCGGACCTGGGTACCTTCGAGACCGCCTCCTGCCACAGATTACCTCCCATCGACCTGTACGCTCCCACAGAGTGGGTCTCCTCAGGGTGCCGTCAGCCAGACAGTGCCGGCTGGCGACCCCAAGGGGGAGGGCCTTCTCTGTGGGTGCTCCCACCCTCTGGAATGAACTGCCCCCAGAGATCAGGGTGATCCCTGATCTCCCTTCCTTCCGCCGCGCCCTTAAGACATGGTTGTTCCAGCCCGCGTGACTGGCCTAGGGGATTTTAGAGGGGGTTTTAATTATATTTTAATTGGATTAGATTTAAATATTTCCCTTTTAATTAATTTTAAACTTGTATTGTAATTCTTGTATTTTTATCCGATTGTTAGCCGCCCTGAGTCCGTAAGGAGAAGGGCGGGATATAAATGTAATAAAATAAATAAATAAATAAATAAATAAATAAATAAATACATACAAAGTTAACCTTTTTCCCATGTGTTCTTCCAATCTTCCAATATCCAGTTTCTCTTGCTGGTGGCTCTGCTGTTACCTTGTTGTTGCACTTCAGTTGGGAATACATTGTCAAGAATGAAACTTTGGCATGTGTCTTCATTTCAACTTGCCATTAGAGGAAGGGGGGGAGGTGTTGCTTTAGAATGGGTTAGATGAAGAAATGATAGGACATGTAGTTGCCTTTGAACATATACAGTATCCCATTCTGTTTTACTTATAATGTTTTCTGACTTCAATATTCAGTAGCAGAAGTGGGTTTTTTTTTTACCCATTATGCTATGTTGGCATGACTCCTCACCAAATTCTTCATCTTCATCAGTCCATCATTTTTCCTGGATTTCTGAAGAGATTTGTTCTGATGGGCAACCACTAGTTCGAGCAATCTGAAAAACTTTGATGGCTATTTTAACAGTAATTTATGAACAAGTAACTTTGCATTGTTCTGTTTCATTAATAAATTTGCACACCATAATTGGTGAATCCTTGAAAATTTGTTCCTGTCTATATATGATTATATACATATTATTATGCATAGCACACTTCAGCCATTTGTTTTGAATATCTAGATTTAAAAAAGATGTGAATCACTGAAATAAAATGATTTTTAAGTACAGAAAAGCTAGGTAAGCCGAAATAAAATAGAAATCAGCATGGGCATTTCAAATTATTGTTTGAAGCCCTTCAAACTTGTTGAGCCACCTTGCAAATACATTTAATAATAATAAATAAAATAAACTTGTTTATATTACTCTAACACCAGTGAATTTCAGGGATATTCTATTATGCCATTTTTTAAAACTATATTTTATATAAGAAGCCCAAGTGATAAATGAAATTGAGCATAAGATATTATTTATGAAACACTAAGCCAAAATGAAATAGCATGCTAAGTCTGAAGGAGGACAGTATTTTCCATTAGGCTGTTACTATCACCTGCCTATTTAGTAGACAGTACCTTTCTTTCATACAGTAGTGGCTAAAATTGTGGAAACCTTTGGGGAAAAGTGTATTTTTGAGGTTTGATGGCTAATAACACCACTTTTTTTTGGAGTAGTACCATAAAATTATATATCAATGGAAAGATAATTTAATCAAGAATGTAATGCAACATTGTTGTTGTTGTTAGTTGCGAAGTCGTCTCCGACCCATCGCGACCCCATGGACAACGTTCCTCCAGGCCTTCCTATCTACCATCTTCTGGAGACCATTTAAGCTCATGACTACTGCTTCAGTGACTCCATCCAGCCACCTCATTCTCTGTCGTCTCCTTCTTCTATTGCCCTCAATCTTTCCCAGCATTAGGCTCTTCTCCAGTGAGTCCTTCCTTCTCATTAGGTGGCCAAAGTACTTGAGTTTCAACTTCAGGATCTGGCCTTCTAAAGAGCAGTCAGGGTTGAGCTCCTCTAGGACTGACCAGTTTGAACGCCTTGCAGTCCAAGGGACTCGCAGGAGTCTTCTCTAGCACCATAGTTCAAAGGCCTCAATTCTTTTGCGCTCAGCCTTTCTTATGGTCCAACTTTCACAGCCATACATTGCAACTGGGAAAACCATGGCCTTGACTATACATACTTTTGTTGGCAGGGTAATGTCTCTGCTTTTTAGTATGCTGTCTAGATTTGCCATAGCTTCCCCCCCCCATGCAGTCCCCATCTGTGGTGATCTTGGAGCCCAAGAAGATAAAATCTGTCACTATTTCCATTTCTTCCCCTTCTATTTGCCAGGAATTGAAAGGGCCGGATGCCATGATCTTGGTTTTCTTAATTATCTGTACTGTATTCTATGAAAAGTTATAGCCAAATAACCAGAAAAAGGAAGCACAACTTGCTTAGGTTGATATCAGGTAGCTTTCCTTCATCTGGCTGTAGCCAATGAGCATGAGTGTTTAGAGAGCCAATCAAGGGTCATCTTGTTTTGGCAATGAGCCAAACAGATCACAGTAGGATTCAGTTATTGATGTAATGTATTGAAGCTGAGAGAAGGACATGTGTCGGTGTGTTATGTGATTGCTATCAAGTTGGTTGTTTTTTTCCCCCATTTTATAAAACGTAATAAAATTAAAGTAATGGTGCAAAGAGTTGACTGGTTGCCCAGAAAGTGATATAAAATAGTATTATTAAGTGAACAAGGCTACAGTTATAAAGAAATTAGAAGAAAAATTAGTGGAAACTTAACCAAAGGTAGCATTTCTACTGTACACTTTCCCCAAAAGGTTTCCACAGTTTTGGCCACTACTGTAAAATAATAATAATAATAATAATAATAATAATAATAATAATAATAATAATAATAATAATAATAATAATAATAATAATAATAATAATAATAATAATAATAATAATAATAATAATAATAATAATAAAGTTGGAAGTCCAACCCCCTGCTCAGGCAGGAAACCCTATACCATTTCGGACAAATGGCTGTCCAATCTCTTCTTAAAAAGTTCCAGTGTTGGAGCATTCACCGCTTCTGGAGGCAGGTTGTTCCACTGGTTCATTGTTCTCACTGTCAGGAAGTTTCTCCTTAGTTCTAGGTTGCTTCTCTCCTTGATTAGTTTCCATCCGTTACTTCTTGTCCTGCCTTCAGGTGCTTTGGAAAATTAGTTTCCATCCGTTGCTTCTTGTCCTGCCTTCAGGTGCTCCCTCTTCTTTGTGGCAGCCCCTGAGATATTGGAACACTGCTATCATTTCCCCTATCAGCTATCAGCTCCACTAATCTTTGGCTGTGATAATTCTGTTGTGATTGTTTTGGTAGCTTCAGTGCTGGTATCCATGAGGTCTGACAATGATAATATCATCTGCTCACTGCATTGATCCCATTTCTGAGAAAGTTACTTTTGAGAAGGTAGAGACCTAAGACTTCCTTCTGTAACCAAATTTTTCTGATGATAAGGAGATAATTAAGATATGCAGTCTTTCATTTGAGAAGGAAAGTTTGGTATCTTGGGTTTTAAGGGATGGGATAAAATGTCCTCAATATAAAGAGAAAATGATAGTGAAAGGTATGTTTTTGATTCAGGATTTCCTATTTACCAGGTCTAAGTGGTTTATCTGAGATCCCAAAAAGACACTGCACAAATGTAACCATTATTCCACTCCATTGGAGAAAATGACACACCCTCTTTTGACCACTAAGACATAATATAGATAGATGCCGAGATTATGCAGTAAGTGATAGAGTGAGAGAGAGCTAAAAATTTAATTCCTTTGGTGAATTTACTAGGTGGTTCTATGAAAATCATTTTTTTGGGTGCTTCAAATTCTCTCCTCCACTCCAACAACTTGTGAATAAAAATACGAACTTAGCTTATAGATTTATTATAAAGATCAGTACTAAATAATGCATGCAAAGCATTTTGAATGCTTAAATTCTATAACTTGAGTATCTCTGTACAGAGCATATGAATCACTCTCTGGCCTAGAGATAATGAATATTCTCCTTGAACTATAATATTCACCTAGAATCATTGCTTCCCCCCCCTCATGCCTCCCCCTCTCCATCCATCCTATCAGTTTTTCACAATTGTCAGATATTCTTTTCCATTTCAGACAAATCTCAGGTACCTGGACATTAGGCAGAGAATATTTAAGATGATTGGTAAACTATGGTTCTTATTTTTAAACAAACCTGATTCTAGCTGTCTCTACACACCATTCAGTCTTAAGATTGGGTACAGAAATTGGGGATGACATATTTTGAAAAAATATATCCTTTAGTCTTTTCTGAACATTACCATTCCCCGATGTTCCCTCAGAAATATTTTACAGTAGTTTACTCAGAAATGTTGCTGTTATTGCTATTGAGAAGAGGCACCATAGGCTGGTTGCTAGATTTCTACCCAGGAATCTATCCAGTATCTCTCACTTATACACCATGTTTACTCTGGATTCTTAATCATCTCCCTGGCATAGATAGATTTATCAGAATAGCAGCCAAAAATGGAAAAGACAGCTTCAATGTGGACATTTAAGGAAACCAAAACGTGACAAAATAAGTAAGTCCATCAACAAGCAGGCAAATAGGCGGTCAAGTAGTAGATCTCATACAGATGACAGAGCAATTCCTACAAAAGTGAAAACTGGACTCTTGTGTGTGGAATGGACTGCTGCATTAACATTGCATCGAAAGTACTGTAACAGCCTATCAATATTGTCTGAGGAGACATAGTCCAGGAATGTCAATGAATTTTACAAATCTATATTTTAACAGTCCTGACCCTGGCATGTCTAAGTACTTACGAATGTTAAGGTTATGTGTCTGCTAGAAGTCAGGCATTGCCTTTATTTGTGTGTATCCAGGTGAGCACATATTAGTACATGCTCTCATACTTTCTAGGCTCATTATTTGTTTATAACCTCTGCTCTGTGCCATTATTCTGCATAATATTTTCCTCATCAGCACTAACCACATATAATCTAGAAGCAATTTATAAGAAAAACAAGTAGAATGATACACTTTGTTCCTACATTTATAAATAAATAGCTTTGACAGGAAATAACAAACCTGTTTAACAATGTTCTTACTACCACTGTGAATTTAATCACACATCCCCCACTTTTGAATAGTCATCTGTACACCCATTGCAGGAATTCTATAACCAAACCTTTCTTTTTCATCCAAGTAGTAAAGTCTTAATTGAAGGGAATTGTTTGGCCAAGATAAATCCATGAAATCATCTTTCCAAACTGCTTTCTATAAACACATTTTGAATTAACAATTGAAATGTTAATTATATAACAAACAAACAAATGGTTGTGTTTGCTGAAATCTTCTAAAATAGCCTGGAACCCTTTGATATATGCGAGTTCAGAAATTTCCTGCAATATTGTGTTGTCACATTTAGTAAAAGGAGCTATAGCTCATGAAATTTTATGCCTTTTAATAAAAGTTGTTAGTCTAAAATAGTGCTATCAGATTCCTCCTGATTTTTGGCTACCATAGACTAGATCTCTTCCTGCAATGTCTATTAAAAATGCTAGTCTCATGGGTTTTCATGTAATTTCAGCTGCAAATCTTACCTACCTTTTTTTCTTTTGTACTTATGTTTATGTAACATGAGGTTTTTTATCCTTTGGTTTTCATTTGAGGTACAGTTCTATAATATGCGAATGCTGCAATCTTGAAAAAGATTGATTAGTGAGCAGGGAGCAACAGCAGCAGCAGGCAAGTAGGCTCTCTGCTTTTAACCTAGATTAAACCAATTTATTGTTTTAATTTTCCTAATTTTTAAATCTCTTACATTTTTGAAACTTTGTGCAGTGTGGCCACTAATCCACTTAATCCACTCTCAGCTATATTTCAGCTACAGGTTAGCTATATTTTAGCTGTATTTTTGATATCCCGAGCTGGGCCTCAGCTATGGGAATGCCTTGCTGCTGCTTTTTGTTGTTGCTATATAGGTTTTTCTGCTTTGTCAGAAAACCTAGTATTGTCTAGCTCTGAGTGACTTTTATTTGATCTATTTATTTACCTACTACTTTTTACCATTTTTCCTTTTACTATTTTCTTTTACTATTTTGTGATTTTTATTCACTCCCTACTCCCTGCTTTGGCGGGAAGGTAGGGTTTTTGCCTGACTTTGTGAGGAGCCTTGTTATTGTTTGCATCGGGATTTGCTTTTTTTTTTTACTCTTGGCCCTTGGCTTCTTTTTTTTTGGATCCAGGACTTGTCTAGGGGATTAGTCTCTTGTTATAATACACTGCGCCTCCTTTATTGTGTTATTTAACACAATGAAATCAAAGAAAAGGTGCAGATGCCTATTTTAACGCACCTGAATTTTATCTCATATTGCTCCATTTCGTGAAGTTGGCAATACAAGCATCAGCCCACTCCATGTAAACTAGTTAATCTTAGAATACTTAGAAATTGCTGTGTAAATTTTTGTCCACTGTATTCTCAATTTATCAAAGCCATTTTGGGCTGCAGAGGCATGGGAATCTACAGGACATGGGGTGGGGGGTATTAATGTGACAAGCAGTTCAACATGCATCACAATGTAGCAACACAAACTCCATCCCTCATGACACTATGTAAAAGTTTGTAAGAGGCAGAGCTCCCAATGTTGCCTCTCAAGGATCGAATACAAAGTGAATGGCCAATGCTTCAGAGAAAGGGAATGAAAGAGAATGAAGCAAATGAAATAAAACAAATATATAAAGAAAGAGCAAATGAATCTAGAGCAGTGTTTCTCAACATTGGCAACTTTAAGAAGTGGATTTCAACTCCCAGAATCAGAAGGGACAACTCACCACAGCCAACTTGCCACGGGACAACTTGCCATGGCCAACTCACCACAAGACAAGCATTGTTTTCAAATACTGGTCTGGAGGAAGGGGAAATCAATGAAAAAGCAATGGTTGGATGGAGTTGATGAGAAGGGAAAAAAATTAAACAGCAAGAACCAATATATCAAGCAGTCAGTGAACAAGGTGGCAGCAAGGACAGTTTCCAAGGGCAGAATGATATAGAATTTAACTGCATTTGCCTCTTATCTCCCCCCTTATGTTCTTTCGGTTTCTTTCTCCTTTTCTGTGTTTTATGTAATGTTGCTTATAGGGAATAATATGATTAGTATATATGTATGCATCTTGTGTCTGTCTCTCTCTTAATTGTATACATACTGTATAGTGTATAGAAGCTTTCATTGTGGAAGTCAGGCTTTCACAATCTGGGCTTTTCCAGATGTATGGATCTACACCTCCCCAGTAATTCTTAGTCCATATAGCCATTGGGGACACTGACTGGAAATGATAGAAACTGTAATCCAATTAATTTGGTATGACTAGTTTGAAGAAGGGTGTTGGAATCTATGTTTGAGTCACAAGGTATGTATTACTTGTACATGTGAGAATCTACTATAAGACTGACAGATTATTATTTACCTAATAAAGCATTAATGAATTGTTGTCAGGGTAAATTTTTAAGAAGGAAATTGATTTGAGAATATTTGACTTACAAATAAATTGTTTTAAAAATGCTTAAGCTCCGAGTAGCAGGATAGATCTAGTATTCCATGACCATGAAACCATTTATTTAGAATTCATGTTCAAATTAAGTATTCCAATATTTCATTTTTCTGTGTTACTTTGATAATGAAAATTTGAAGGAAGAATTTATTACAGTTCATTAATTCCTTTCATGTCTGTTGCTTGCACCGTCTGTTATTTAGTTCACTTTAGCAAAAAATATTTAACTTTCACTATGCAAAGACAACTTATCTGGGCTTAAATTCTATTTGCAGGTGTCTGTGTCATCTAATACTGATAGTATTTAGAATCAAATTTCCTCTGCTTATTGTATAGTATCAAAATCACATTTTTGAAAGGTGTCTTGTTATCCTATCATCTATGTAATTGATAAAAAATAAAAAAAATAAAATCCCACTATTTGCCTCTTTCAACCATTACTTGTTGCTGTTTTATTTCCCGTTTCCAACTAATTTTCCACTCAGCTTGCTGTTTCTCTTTGGTGCTTTTTAATTTATTCACTTTTAATCTGATCCAGCCTTGCCTACAACTATTTAAAATTCAAGTACAGTGAACACTGTGTGAAAAACGTTACTTCCATTGGCATTTCTAAGGGGTTTGGGCAGCAAATATATATTTGTAAATATCATCATAAAACATAAAATAGGATTCCCAATTAACTTAGAGAAAGAGAGAGGCAGGCAGGCAGGCAGGCAGGCAGGCAGACAGACAGACAGACAGAGACAGTGACATAGAGATATTTGCAGTGGTGGGATTCAGCCAGTTCGCACCACTTTGGCAGAACCGGTAGCTAATTTTTTGTTGCCCAGGCCCAGAACGGACTTCCGGAAGCAGCATCCACACAGAGAACCAGTTGTTCACGTGTTTGAATCCCACCACTGGATATTTGCCATAAATATGGTGTTGCTCCTTGAGATTTAAGTAACTTTTACATAAGAATCCTGATATTTCTCAATGTCAGCATTAACTACTGAGATTTAATGTTCCTGAAACCATGTCAAGTAACAATTGATCTCTTCCTGCCATTGGGAAAAAAGCTTTTTCTTTTCAAATTACCTTATATTTTCATGCCTTGTTTCATTATTGTTTCTTTTTTTTTTCAAATGGGAAAAATTGAAATCTGTCAACATTTAGAGACTGACCTTTGGGGATACCATGTTACTTAGCAACAAGATAGCATTACTCCACCAAGCTTCTGCATGGTGCTTATTTCCATTTTTCTCTGAAGGACAATGTAAGCAATTTTCAAAAATGCCCTCCCATCAGACAGGACAACAATAAATCCAAAAAGGTGATTAATGGAAATGTAGATGCACATAAGCTTTCTCTTGCATGACTATCATAACACCACTCACTGCATGGTCATCAAATGATATGTATGCTTGAAAACTAAGAATGACATATTACTCAAAACATGGCCCGACATAGTGTCCAAAATACATTCCCACATAAAATAATTATGCTATACTTTACATTTTCTCTACCCAGGTTATCTATATTGTAAATTGACTGGGTGATTAGAAGTTGATAGTTTGCTTCTTGTTTCTCATTTTTCTAGTCTGAAATTCAATTGATTTTATTCCATTTCTCTATCTGCTTCAGATCATTTTTTTAGGTTGCACAAAAATCTATATACATGGTTATATTACATATTTTTCTAAAGGTGTACATTAATACATGCAATCTTTTCATAACAGATCTCTGAGGTTTTGTTTTGTTTTCATATTATGTTGTGTTTTTATCAAGCATTACTCCCTCATATATTGCATTTTGTGCGTTATTATGCTGAAAAGAACATATGGGAAATAAAGCAATGGGAAGGCAAAGAATGTAACTAGGTGATCTGAGTTGACAGTAGGCCAAGAATAATAGAAGAAGAAAGTAAATGAGTCCTATTGTCTATCGAATATTCACTTGAGATGCAAAATTTGATCTCTGTCAAGTCCATTGTGAACTCACATTATGGACACCCTCTGATAACTCCAGGAGTTATCCAACCTTTTTCTCAATTCATGATTATTAGGACACCATCATCACCTCAGAAACCATATTGCAGTTGAGAATCTACATCTTCAAGCAAAAGGTTTAAAGGTTTCCCAGCCCAGTCATGACCAACTCAAGAGGATGGTGCTCATCTCTGATTCTCAGCCAGCTTCAGACAAAATATATGTGTTTGAAAACAAAGCACATTTTCAAATGAATATAAATAAGAATTGCTGAAAAAGAATAAAGCCGATTTGTGAATGATTTTTTGTAACAATCATTCCTCACACATTAGTATGCTAGCCAATTTTATTTTATTTTTTTTGGAATGGTGGTATCACTGTCATCCCTATGAACAACTATGGTTGCTCATTCCACAGTTTGCTATGTACTTTGTATCTCAGATTTCCATCAGGTTGTCTGTGTGCTTGTTCATAAAATCACTGAATCCAATAGGCTTATGTCCCTTCCTATAGGAAGATGAAAAGCAATCTTTCCCTGCCTTTTTCTGAAACCACAAGTACTCTATATCCATTAATAATTCAAGCAGCTGAGGTAGTTTGCACTGGCTTTTTTGGCTCCATCATTGCAATTAAGAAATATATTTATGAATGTGGTGCACATTCAGAGCCATTTGGTTTTCTCTTAGGCACATTGCAGCCTATGTGAAATTAGTTAATTCAGCTTGACCATTGCTGTTGGCCCTAATCCAATTCATGGCAAAATATAAGACTCTGAGGAAATCCAAGCTAATATTTCCTTTTAAAAATATATAATATAAACAGAGTCATAGAAGCTGAGCATTATATGCCTGCTTTACAGAGCTGTTCTGAAATTTCCTTTGGCAAGCAGAATCCAGATTTGATATATCCAAGTCCCTGGCAATTTTACCATGACAATCCCCATCCATTTTAAGTAATTAGTAGCCATTATACTTATCCTTCTTCAAAGACACCTTTTATTTATAATGCACATAGCATTATAATTTTATAATGTGTACTCTATTTTAGGTGCTCTATTTTTGGCTCTTTCCCGCCTTTTCTACTCTTTGAATTATAAAAGCTCCTCCCTTCAATTGACAAAATGCCCCCGATTTCCCCTCTTTCTCCCAAATATTTCACATACTTAAGTCCTGTAAATTTGACATAGCCTATACATCAGCAGTGGGGAATGATGGCGCCTTTATGAATTGGGGACTTCAACTCCCAGAATTCCTGAGCCACCATGGCTGGGTCAGGAATTTCGGGAGTTGAAGTCCACAAGTCATAAAAGTGCCATTGTTCTCCCCCCCCACACACACACACTGTGATCTTACAGGCAAATTATGGTGATGTTGAGGTTGTGCCATTACTCCTTGCTTCAAGAAACTGTGTTTGTTGGGGAATCAATCCAGTATTCTTAAAAGAACATCCCTCCACCATCCAGTCTCAATTGTCAATAACTATCCTTCCATTCCCCCTGCCATCAGAACTGATGAAGCTTCTTGGATGAGAAGTAAAATGTTTTCTTCCTCTTCCTTAAGGACAAAACAGTCCAGTTGCCTTTTGAAGAAAAAAAACAGCTTTGAGAGGAAAGAACATCAGCTTTTCTTCACCAGCAAATCTTTCTTGCAAGACACCTTTGTCATTTACTGAACTGAAAGTTCATCTTCTGGGAGTGATACTTTTCCTACCTTAATCGACTCCTTTAGTTCAAAACCTGAAGTCCTGTCCTTATTTTGCTGTGCAGGAAAGGTTTTTCTTTCATTGCATTATTTAGTAACCAAGTTGCTGGCTTTGAGATTCAAAGTGCTCTGAAGTCTTCCAAAGTAGGTTATTTTCTTTCTTGGATTATTTAAAAGGAGAGTGATTTTTTTTCTGAGAAGGCAGAAGTTCTATGAAGTCCAGACAGCAGGAGCACAAGCAGATATATTTATTGAGCTCTCTCTCTCACACACACACACAATTGCCATGCTGTAACAGTTGGAGACAAAAAAAATCCTTTGCTTATGCTTAGGGCAAATACAGCGTATCTAATGTTTCACTCCCTCTTGGGAATTTCCTAACTCCTGTGTTTACCCACTGGAACAATGCAATTCAAATTTTATTTGAAGGACTATCAGCAGAAAGCAAAATACATTTTTCAAAAATCGGAGTTGCCAAGCTGACTACCTCCTAACATGACCATAGGCATTTAGCTGCATTTTGTTCAATACTTCTATGGTGAAGTATGTACTGTATGCAAATAGCAAGATCCTGGTGGCATGCCAAAAGAATTGCATAATTCTTTGCAGTACGTTGCCTTTTCTTCTATTCTACTTCAATTTCAGTTTTAGAAAGATTGATGAGTGGCAAATAGAAATGTGGTAGAATATGAAGCTGTGGAGTCCTGTGTGATTACATACCCTGTAATATATGTTAATACTTTCAGCACTTGGCTCAACTCTTTCATTAATCAGCATGGGAAAGCCACCTTAGGTACAGAAACATTTGAAAAATCCAAGAGAATGATGAAATGAAAGTTGCATTCACAAATCTTGCCCCTTCTTTAGGTGTGTTATAATCAGTGCTTTTTTTCTAAAAAAAAAAAAAAAAAAGGTGCCGGAACTCACACACATCATACAACCCGCCTTGCCTACCCTTACAAGGTTCCATCCAAAAAAGGTGCCGGAACTCCGTTCTGGGCGTTCTATGAGGAAAAAAAGCCCTGGTTATAATACTGAATAGATTTAAGGGGCCTAGTTTGCATTGTAATATCAAGTGATAGTGAAGTGAACTGATAGTACTGCTTTATACCATATTGGTAAGGTTACTGCTTCCAGTTCTGGTTACCACACTACCCCCCAAAAAAAACCCCGATACTGAAACCTTAGAATGTGTGCAGAGAAGAACAACAAAAATGATTAAGGATCGGAAGGCTAAATCATATGATGAACAGTTGAGGAAGCTAAGTACTGTATGTCTAGCCCAGTGG
This sequence comes from Protobothrops mucrosquamatus, assembly GCF_001527695.2. Lineage (NCBI taxonomy): Eukaryota > Metazoa > Chordata > Lepidosauria > Squamata > Viperidae > Protobothrops > Protobothrops mucrosquamatus. Next base: position 501,703 of record NW_015387006.1, on the reverse strand, counting down.
TGGTGAACCTATGGCACGGAAGTCCTAGGCCTTCAGCTGGGTTTTACAAAACCTTTTCACTTTAGGCCTCCACCGCCGTGTGCAAAAAAAAAAAAAGTTCAATCAATCAATCAATTTCAACTTCTCGTGGGAAAAAAAGATCTCGCAAAGTTGTAATTAATTGATTGAACTTTTTAGTCCCACTCAGTCTACTGTTACCACCGCAGCCATGCCCACCCAATTGGCCATGCCCACCCAATGGGCCACACCCACCCGGCACCCGATGATATATAAGTGGGTTTAGGGTTGCAGTTTGGGCACTCGGTCTCTAAAAGGTTTGCCATCACTGATCTAGCCTATTGAAGAGAAGGATTAGGGGGGACACGATAACCATTATTTAGTACTTCGGGGGCTGTCACAGAGAAGAGGGGGGTTGACTTATTCTCCAATGCACCTGAGGGCAGGACAAGAAATAACGAGTGGAAGCTTGTTAAAGAGACATGCAACCTAGAAGTAAGAAGAAATTTTCTGACAGTGAGAACAATTAATCAATGGAATAGCTTGCCTCCCAGAGATGTGGGTGCTCTGTCACTGCAGGTTTTCAAAAATAAATTGGGACAACCATTTGACTGGGATGGCATACAGTAAGTCTCCTGCCTTGAGCAGGGGGTTGAACTGGAAGGACCCAAAGGTCCCCTCCATCCCTACAACTCTATGTTCTATGTTTATTTTGTCATTAACCCCCAGGCAGCAGACGTAGGATGCCATAAAAGAGCACCAAATGGTTATTGGTGTAAAATTATTATTATGACTGAATGGAATGTTCTATTAATGCACTTTTTATTACTGGCAAGAGGGATAAAATCTTTATCATCCAGAGATAAAAATGACATGGCTGCCTTTGATTCAGTTGGGATGTATAGGAAGAGAAAGTTTTGATTGCTCATTCCAAGGAAACAAAGTCCTTGCCCTTTTTAAGGGCAATCAGGATGTTACAGGATAAATCCATTCTCAGTCCTTCCTCCTTGCCCCCTTTGCTTAAAAATGGAAGCTGTGTGCAAATTTCCCTTGCAATGACTCAAAAAATCTTCCCTTCTTCTTTCAGAAACCTGCTTTGCAATGTTTCAACGCCTCCCTACTCCAAATACACAATAAAAAGCTCTTGGTTTTTTGAAGGGGCTTATTTCCGATTTCTCTTGACCGGGTTTCTGAAAAGTATATATTGGTGGAAGTGGCAGAATGTGCAACTGTTGGTATGATTGCCTTCTGTGACATACAGTATTTTCCCATTACTCTGAAACTCCCTAGCTGCCCATCCAGTCTGAAAAGCCAAAGGGGTTTTTCGTGAGGTCTTTCTTTGGGATAAAACTAACCTCTGGGAAGAGAGGAAAGCTGCAGACCACTGGATAGAGAGCTCCCATTGAGCTATGCATTGACCATCCTGTAACTAAATAAAGGTGCAAACATTGTTGAATAAAAGCTGTGATACAGTCCTTTTGCGCTTGTCTTATGGTCCTCTTGAGACTGTGGAGTCTCAAAATGCAAGTGGGGGAATAATGTCAGAAAATATGATGAATGTTAGAAAAGTTATAAGTGCCAAACTTGCCCTTCACAAAATAAAGGGGGGGCAAACTTAATTCATGATTAATTTGTTTCACTTCTTTAAGCGAAACCTAAGGAATATTTAACATTGGGGATCATTAAAATGATAAAATACGAATTCTGATGTGGTAAAGTCTCAGGAGGGTTGTATCTTATTCCTTTTCTCGATCAGTTATCAGCTGGAAGGCATCAAAATCTACAATTTTCAGCTTGGGGGAAAGTTCCCAAGTCCAATTCTGTTATTTAATGTCATTCCCATCTATCTAATTATCTTGTACACTATTTCCAATCCTTCAGGGAAGCAATGAAAATGACATTTTTTGGTGCTTGCATTGCAGGGTTAATACTGTGGGTAGACAGCAATCACAGTAAAATGTCTTCTTGTGAGTCTCCTCATAATAGATATCCACGAGCAG
>NW_015387006.1:494828-499688 GCF_001527695.2 Protobothrops mucrosquamatus | reverse complement strand
AAAGTTCCCAAGTCCAATTCTGTTATTTAATGTCATTCCCATCTATCTAATTATCTTGTACACTATTTCCAATCCTTCAGGGAAGCAATGAAAATGACATTTTTTGGTGCTTGCATTGCAGGGTTAATACTGTGGGTAGACAGCAATCACAGTAAAATGTCTTCTTGTGAGTCTCCTCATAATAGATATCCACGAGCAGATATTACAGTGAAACATGAAGCAGCTATTTTCTGACAAGGTCACGTTAATCCTAGAGAACAGTGCTTGAATATGTTAACAGGAATCAATAACTAGCAGTGGATATAGTTGAAAGACACAAAGATAAGATCAGTTGCATATCATTTCTTTGTAAATTAGAAACATCTGCCAAATTTAGTGGGTTGCATAGAAGATAATAAGAATATTAGCGAACAGAAAATATTTTGATATGACTTCTATAAGAGAGTCCTTCCTTCCTTCCTTCCTTCCTTCCTTCCTTCCTTCCTTCCTTCCTTCCTTCCTTCCTTCCTTCCTTCCTTCCTTCAACTCTCTCTGGAGAAAAATGAAGGGCAAAGCTATGATTCTTAGATATCAGTTTAGGTGGGAATCTAGTAACCTTTTGTCCTATTGTGTATCAAGAATCAGGTATAATCTCATTGTATTGATCCCCAAATGTTAGGCAGGATTTTAACATGAAAGAATTGTGATTTTGTGGAGAACTGTTATTATCTGGAAGCACAGAATATTCAGGTTTCAAAGAAATAACAAACTAATGAGCTACTAAACCCCAAACACAAATTAGGATGCTAATATTCAGTACCCATAGTCTCATTTCCAGTACCCAGAATATCCATTGGTACAGAAATTCAACCTTCTCCCTGACAAAACAATCTACAGAACTTCTCTACATTCCTTTTATGACCTACCTGATGTTACAATTTTCTGATCTTTGAAAGAGACAGGAGAAGGACCCCAGTATTGGATTTACTCTTTGAAGGTAGATGTTCTAGCTTTGAGGGGAGGCCCTCCTCCCATCCCATTTTGTGCCCTCCTCCAGAGACCTCAGAACTGTACCACTCTTACCATGTTTAACACCCTCTTATCTTTAAAGATATCATTGAACCCTTAAAAAGAATAAAAAAAGATTAAACAATCAACACAGAAAATATTTTGTTGCTTTGTTTTCTTTCACAGAGGCATTTCAATATGGCATTCAGGCAAAAAACAAAAACGAACACCTTACCTACCCCATTCTAAAAGCATTCTGCCTACTCTATTTCACTTACTCTGACAGATTTCTGTTTTTTCTAACACTAACTCTGTTTTCTTCCTAATGGATTTATAACATGACAGGATAGCACCATAAACTAGTTGAATCTTGAGTCATTTTGACATAACGGGAAGGGGTGTTTGCCAGGGAGGGTGAGAAGGCTGGTACTATCTGCAGTGCAGAGATGGTTGACAGTCTTAGAATTGATGTGTCCCTTTTTCCGGAGTGATCTGAAAACTCCTTGGGTTACATATTTTCTCTATCTCTAAAATAAATTATACATGAATCTCTATCATATTTATGGCATGTGTCTTCAGTCTTATAAAAATTGAACCATTGCCTGCCCCTTCAAAAAAACACATGTTTCTTCTACTTTTTCTGCATTTCATCTAACAAAAAAAAATCCTAGAAAAGTATTAGATCAATACATATTGATCGAATAAGTATTAGATCAATACATATTCAGTCCAGTAGGCTGAGTTAGAACATAGAACATGGAATAATGACAGGGCTGGAAGGGACCTTGGAGGTCTTCTAGCTTTCAACTGAAGGTAGATGGCTTTTTAGCTGAGTCACAGTTAAGAGTGCATGACTGTTGGGGAAGAGAGGGATAGAAAGAAATGATTTTGGATGATATTCCATAACGATGCTCCATACTCATTATCTAGGACAGCATCTCTCCTAGACAGGTCATATCTTCAAATCTATATTGGAAATAGAATGAGGTCTAGGAGCATATGAGATTGCATGGCAGAGCAGTGATAAAAGAATAACTGCCAGTATCATTAACTTTGCATTCCTCTAAATGAGATTACCAAACACCATCAAAGCCAGCAAGTGCATAGAACAAGGTGGGTGAGGAGATGCTTCATGAGAAACCATCAGCCCCTACCTCGCATTTAAGGTTCAGGGAGAAATCTCTAGCCAGCTCATCCTTAATTGTATTAGTCTCAGGGTAAAATGAAATTCCAGTAGGTGATAATAACTTTTGATTCTGGGTGACAGAAATCCAAAGCAAAATTTAAGTCAAGCTGTGGCAAAACTAATATGGCTTGACACCTATAATAAATTGTGCAAATTTAGGGAACCTTCATCATTCTTACTTTGTATTAAATGTCATTTTATGAGATGATGCATGCACGAACAGAGCAGGAGGATAGGGTGAATTATTGTCCACTAACAGGCAATGTTCCAGTATGTCTCTTGTCTTTCTGTTAGTTCTTGATCAATATTCCTTGAATTATTTCTTGCTTGCTCGATTAACAAAGTAAGACAGAAATTCTTTATTCATAATTTGGCGGAATTCCCTTTAGACTTCTATTTTACTTACACTGGCTGACAGAGACATGATCAACAGGGTGGTCTGTTTCTTTGCTACCTCTCTCTACAGCTTCCTGCCTCTATTTTTTACACAGTCCCCCTTCCTTTCCTGAAGATTCACAGCTGAAGGCCTTGTAGAACTCTGGGGATATTTATTTAAGGAGAATGAGATAACAGATAAAACTTCAGAAGACTCTATTAGCTAAAGAAGAGTACTAGGGAAAGACATCACAAAAGTTCTCTCCTGGTTCATTTTGTAGTTTCTTTTTTCTTATTTGCTGAATTCAGAATTCATTTTTCCTTCTACCATTTAACGCATTAGGAAAGGGATAAGAAGGTAAAGACTTTTAAAACAAAGGAAAATCTCATCCCCTGCCAAACGTCCTTGAGACACTAAAACCTTACTGGAATAGAATAGAATAGAATAGAATAGAATAGAATAATAACTTTATTGTCACTTTGAATGTACAATAATTGGCATACATTAAAATGAAATTTCATTGCATACAGCTCTCAAAGGGTCACCACCTCCAATACACACTACATAAATATGACAAAAATAAATACAGAATTATGCAAATATCCACATATATTGTATAACACAGAGAAACAATACAGTCTAGTTCGGATTATGTATACATGTGCATGGTAAGAAAAACAAATCATGCGGGTTTACCAGATGGATGGCATAGGGAACAAAGCTATTACAGAATCGGGTAGTCCTGCTAGAAATACTTCGAAACCTCCTCCCAGAGGGGAGCAACAGAAACAGACTGTGAAGTGGATGTGTGGGGTCTCTAACAATGCTTTGAGCTCTAAGCACGTAGCGCTTATAAGCAGTGTCCTGAATACCAGGAAGCGAGCTCCCTATGATCTTCTCAGCTGTCCTTACCAATCTCTGTATGGTCTTTCTATCTGAGGCACTGCTGCCACCAAACTAGACAGTGATGCTCTCAATTGTGCCTCTGTAAAAAGTGGCCAGAAGGATAGAGATGTGCTCTCCTCATCTGATGCAGGAAATGCAGACGCAGGTTTGCACGCTTCACTAAGGATGAGGTGTGGAAAGACCAAATTCAGATTGTTAGTTATCTGCACCCCCAGATACTTAATACTGTTGACCATCTCTACAGCTGCATCCTTGATACTGAATGGAGGTGGGCAGGAGAAAGAGAAAGAGGCTTTCACTGTGCGGTGGGTGCTGCTCACCTGGCATCATTTTCTCGAAAGGGACGACTTGCTGTTTGAAGTGTGGACTGATCCTAAGAATCTAGAGGCATTAAAAATGCTCCATAAACTGTCCCCTAAACAAGTCCGCTGGGCTCAGTATTTTAATTATTTTAATTTCACGCTAAAGTACATCCCAGGGGGAAAGAATTTCCTAGCGGATGCCCTGTCCAGACTGCCCCAGTACAAAAGCTGGCATGAGAAAATTGTGAATCTCATCATTCCACAACCAGTCAATTTCTCAAATAACTATGTATCTACTAGAGACCCTTAGAATTCAGGCTCTTCAGCACAGTCACAACAACAAGCAAGCCGGTCACTTTGGATACTTAAAAACTTTACATTTAATTAGAAGGCAATTTTGGTGGCCAGGTTTGAAGAAAAATGTTGAAAATTATGTAAAGAGCTGTGCAACTTGTACTACAATGAAAAGATGCCCCAGCAAAACACCTGGGCTATTACAGCAAGTAGCAGATCCGTCCCAACCTTGGGAAGAGATCTTTATGAACTTTATTGTGGAATTACCAGAAAGTAGGGGAAATACGGTAATATGGACTGTGACTGATCTTTTTTCAAAGCAAGCTCACTTCATTGCCTGCTCTGGTCTCCCCTCCGCAAGGAAACTAGCAAGAATGTTTCTCAAGCATATCTACCGACTCCATGGGGCTCCAAAGCAGATTATTTCAGATAGGGGAGTGCAATTCACTGCAAAGTTTTGGAGAGACTTTCTTAAACTTATTGGGTCAGAATTAAGCTGAACATTTTGAATGAGGAACATTTCATGAAAGGAATATAATTGGACAGAAATCTAACTTTTCTCCAACATCTCTTAGGAAATCTAATTCACACACATATACCCAACATAAGCCTTACTTGAATAACAACCTCTAATGAATTCCAATGGATGGAAACTTTCTTGTCAAGCTTTTAATGCTATTCTTTGCAGATGGCAAAGCAGAGGAACTGGATGTCTGAGGCGGGCCATGCACAGAATATCTGAAAGATTAGCATTTCTGAGCAGTGCTGAAACTAGTAGCAGTTCATGGTATTCACACAGGAGATGTTGC
>NW_015387006.1:461256-494731 GCF_001527695.2 Protobothrops mucrosquamatus | reverse complement strand
CTTACTTGAATAACAACCTCTAATGAATTCCAATGGATGGAAACTTTCTTGTCAAGCTTTTAATGCTATTCTTTGCAGATGGCAAAGCAGAGGAACTGGATGTCTGAGGCGGGCCATGCACAGAATATCTGAAAGATTAGCATTTCTGAGCAGTGCTGAAACTAGTAGCAGTTCATGGTATTCACACAGGAGATGTTGCTATGCCATTTCATAAAATATGAAGGTGGTGCAGAAATCAGCTTTGCCAGTCCTCAGTAACTTGTTTAAAAATGCAACAAATATTTCTGTTATCATCATAAGGATGCATACTGATTGTTTTGCTGAAAACAATGTCTTGCAATTCTTAGTTGCAATGGAACCGTGAATAAACAAATAAACCCCACTGACTCTGAGAACACTGATATTAGTGGAGCTCATAGGCGAAGTACCAGCAGTTCTCTAAAGCCTACTAATTTTCCATTCATTAGTTCAAAGACCAAAGTCCACTGTAAAAGTACGTTCTGTTACTGTATGTGCCAAGGATGCTGGTCGATATCATTGTGTACCACTAGCATGAAGCTATTCTTATGGTCCTCTGGAAATACATAGAATTTGGAAAGGATTTGGAGGGAAATGCACAAAAGGCCCAGGAACAGTGGCAGCTGGCCTTAAATCAGAATAGACCTGCTGACTTTGCAGGTTGTAATCCAGCATCATTTTGATGAAATACAGCTGGTGACAGAACAGTACAGTTAGATTACCAAAGGTGAGTAGATGCCATCTGGCACCAGATTGGAACCATGTTCAGGTCTCAAGGGATGATGGTTGTTACTCTTCACACATACACTGTAGCAAAAATGAAGTGACAATCTGCAGAAATGCAACAAAATACCCATGAACTGATGTGAAATAAGAGACACTCTAAGCACTATTTACTTGTGGAAATCCAGCATCTTTCATGCATGCAGTTTCACATAGGCACCTACACCCTACGCCTTCTTGAATCATTTCTTTCTAAATGCACTTCTGGCCTTTGCAATTTTAATCCATGCTTCCTATTTTAGTTTAGTAGGTGGAATAGATATCTTTCTGGCAGCCCCTTCCTTCAATGTTACCTACATTTCTTTTCTTTTCTTTCTTATATCAATATTCATTGAACGTTCCCCATTTTAACTTGTTCGAGTGATGGAAAACAATGCAATTTTTCTGAAAATGGTATTTCTCAAGCAGGCTACCTATGACAGATTATGAGCAATTTCTCCTGATTTTTCCATTGGGTTTTCCTGATCCACATTCTAGATCAGTGATTTTCAAAGAGAGGTTCACGAAAGATTCTGGAGGTCCACCTGGTGGTCTGTTACAACTGCCTTACATTCATGAGCCAGAGTTTAGTCCTGCCTTTTTATGCTTATTAGCAATGCAAGTTGCCTATGCATTGCAAGAGCTAGCTTGTCATCTCAGCTCCATCTCCGCTATGAGAATTGACACTCAGCTGGCAGCTAATAGTCTCAATCCTTGCTCATCCATCACCACCATTACCATTAACCGAGTGTTAGCTGGTTTACTTGAATGGATCTATGGCTGAGAACTAGTTCATTGATGCATACAAGTGATAATGTCAGGAGCACTATGAGCATGAACATTCAGAAAGGGTAGTATTGACTCTGAGTTCCCATGCAGTGTGCTAACTGAAATGATGATTTTGCTCAAGCAATTCCAAAGGAAGGGGAAATACAATGACGAATATCTAAAAAAAGGAATCTTATTGGGCTGAGGATTTATTTATCTCATCCCTCTCATAAATTTCTACTGGAGAACATTTTTGACCAGCAAGTTTGGACAAAGAGTTGTTATGGCATGGGATACATGAAATAATTCAAGTAGTAAATAAATGCAGTAGAAGAAGAACGTGGTTCTTCCAATTGACCTATTTATTTGGCCCTCTTTATTGATCAGGCTTTTCTTTTTGCCCACCAAAAAATATACTGAACACATCTCTTCTTCTTCTTCTTCTTCTTCTTCTTCTTCTTCTTCTTCTTCTTCTTCTTCTTCTTCTTCTTCTTCTTCTTCTTCTTCTTCTTCTTCTTCTTCTTCTTCTTCTTCTTCTTCTTCTTCTTCTTCTTCTTCTTCTTCTTCTTCTTCTTCTTCTTCTTCTTCTTCTTCTTCTTCTTCTTCTTCTTCTTTTTCTTCTTCNCTTACTTGAATAACAACCTCTAATGAATTCCAATGGATGGAAACTTTCTTGTCAAGCTTTTAATGCTATTCTTTGCAGATGGCAAAGCAGAGGAACTGGATGTCTGAGGCGGGCCATGCACAGAATATCTGAAAGATTAGCATTTCTGAGCAGTGCTGAAACTAGTAGCAGTTCATGGTATTCACACAGGAGATGTTGCATATTTCATAAAATATGAAGGTGGTGCAGTAATCAGCTTTGCCAGTCCTCAGTAACTTGTTTAAAAATGCAACAAATATTTCTGTTATCATCATAAGGATGCATACTGATTGTTTTGCTGAAAACAATGTCTTGCAATTCTTAGTTGCAATGGAACCGTGAATAAACAAATAAACCCCACTGACTCTGAGAACACTGATATTAGTGGAGCTCATAGGCGAAGTACCAGCAGTTCTCTAAAGCCTACTAATTTTCCATTCATTAGTTCAAAGACCAAAGTCCACTGTAAAAGTACGTTCTGTTACTGTATGTGCCAAGGATGCTGGTCGATATCATTGTGTAACACCACTAGCATGAAGCTATTCTTATGGTCCTCTGGAAATACATAGAATTTGGAAAGGATTTGGAGGGAAATGCACAAAAGGCCCAGGAACAGTGGCAGCTGGCCTTAAATCAGAATAGACCTGCTGACTTTGCAGGTTGTAATCTAGCATCATTTTGATGAAATACAGCTGGTGACAGCTAGATTACCAAAGGTGAGTAGATGCCATCTGGCACCAGTAGATGCCATCTGGCACCAGATTGGAACCATGTTCAGGTCTCAAGGGATGATGGTTGTTACTCTTCACACATACACTGTAGCAAAAATGAAGTGACAATCTGCAGAAATGCAACAAAATACCCATGAACTGATGTGAAATAAGAGACACTCTAAGCACTATTTACTTGTGGAAATCCAGCATCTTTCATGCATGCAGTTTCACATAGCCACCTACACCCTACGCCTTCTTGAATCATTTCTTTCTAAATGCACTTCTAGCCTTTGCAATTTTAATCCATGCTTCCTATTTTAGTTTAGTAGGTGGAATAGATATCTTTCTGGCAGCCCCTTCCTTCAATGTTACCTACATTTCTTTTCTTTTCTTTCTTATATCAATATTCATTGAACGTTCCCCATTTTAACTTATTAGGGTGATGGAAAACAATGCAATTTTTCTGAAAATGGTATTTCTCAAGCAGGTTACCTATGACAGATTATGAGCAATTTCTCCTGATTTTTCCATTGGGTTTTCCTGATCCACATTCTAGATCAGTGATTTTCAAAGAGAGGTTCACGAAAGATTCTGGAGGTCCACCTGGTGGTCTGTTACAACCGCCTTACATTCATGAGCCAGAGTTTAGTCCTGCCTTTTTATGCTTATTAGCAATGCAAGTTGCCTATGCATTGCAAGAGCTAGCTTGTCATCTCAGCTCCATCTCTGCTATGAGAATTGACACTCAGCTGGCAGCTAATAGTCTCAATCCTTGCTCATCCATCACCACCATTACCATTAACTGAGTGTTAGCTGGTTTACTTGAATGGATCTATGGCTGAGAACTAGTTCATTGATGCATACAAGTGATAATGTCAGGAGCACTATGAGCATGAACATTCAGAAAGAGTAGTATTGACTCTGAGTTCCCATGCAGTGTGCTAACTGAAATGATGATTTTGCTCAAGCAATTCCAAAGGAAGGAGAAATACAATGACGAATATCTAAAAAAGGAATCTTATTGGGCTGAGGATTTATTTATCTCATCCCTCTCATAAATTTCTACTGGAGAACATTTTTGACCAGCAAGTTTGGACAAAGAGTTGTTATGGCATGGGATACATGAAATAATTCAAGTAGTAAATAAATGCAGTAGAAGAAGAACGTGGTTCTTCCAATTGACCTATTTATTTGGCCTTCTTTATTGATCAGGCTTTTCTTTCTGCCCACCGAAAAATATACTGAACACATCACTACTACTACTACTACTACTACTACTACTACTACTACTACTACTACTACTACTACTTCTTCTTCTTCTTCTTCTTCTTCTTCTTCTTCTTCTTCTTCTTATTATTATTATTATTATTATTATTATTATTATTATTATTATTATTATTATTATTATTATTATTATTATGCTGATTGTTCACTTACCATAGGCCAGAACATTTGCCGCCTCACTTTTAGAGTTAGAAAAATAAAAAGCAATAAAAGGAATTGTAATACATATATATATATAAAGTTGGGTATTTTTCTTAATGAGCACATTTGTTTAGTCCTGCAGTAACCTTGAGATCATTAGTTCGTGAATCGCTGTCTCTCTTCTGATGCTTTTATTGCTGCTCTAGAAAACAAAATGTGGTTTCTATTTTGCAATTTTATCCTGTAAATTAAACTCTCATACACTTCTTCATCTCTGCCCATGCCTTCCATTTGCTGAGGCATTTTTGGTCATCTCTCTTCCTATTTCACAAATATCAAAGAAGAAACAAATGAATCAAATACTGTATAAGGATTCAGAGGAAAAACTTTGCACTGGAGTTCTATCAATTTGTTTTAGTTTGACTGTACACACATTGCTTTGTTAATGGCAAATAAAAGAGAGGGAGGGAGGGAGGAAGGGAGGGTGGGGAGAGAGAGAGAGAGAGAGAGAGAGAGAGAGAGAGAGAGAGATGTGTCATCAAGTCATTTTCAAGTCCTAGTGATGACATAAATATAATTTCTCCATGATGATCTATCCCTAACCTGTTCTAAGTTCAACCGCTGTAACTAAGTCCATCCATCTTGTAGATGGATGTCTTCTTTTCTTCCACCTAATATAGGGAAAGACATTGCACTGTTTTCAAAGGAATGAATAACCTCCAATTATCTATTCAGATGTGTTAGTCATCATAATTTAATTTGACTGCACTTTCAAATTTAAAAGTTCAATCAAATTAAAAAGGGACAAATCTCATCAGATCACATGTACAAACACGATGATCTTCAGAGACCTTTCTGTCTTACCATTTTTTCAAAGATAAGTTTTCTGTCTTCTCAATTGAAGTCATTAAACACTCATATACAAACCCAGTGAAGAACACTTGGCAAAATTTAGTGATGTGGTAAGAGCTAGGATGTCTGAAAGCACACTATTACCAACATGCTAAAGCAGTCATGACATACATTGTTATTCTAAAAATTCAAAGCAATTCGTACAACATTTATATTCACTCCTAACTTCCCTAATATATGCATGTTTATATAAATTGTTCCCTCATAAGGGCATTTTGAATATAGGCAGAGAACAAAGTAATATATAATAGTCAAATTAAAGAAGGGTATCTATATTTATCTGCATAGTGTAGGAAGTGTGAAGTAGGTCAGGGTACTTAAAGTTCTTTGACATACTTCAACAGTCATGTGAAAACACAATTTGCAGATTGCATCTCAAACTTTCAGAGGAATACAGTGGCTTTGAAAAATCCAGTTACAGTAAGAATCAGACTGACAGTGATTAGGATGAATTGTGGAAGGAAGAAGGAGATGAATGAAATATTTGTGATTTCAGCAAAATAAACTTAGGCACCATTATTTTAGTCCTGGCTGTGTAAATTTAAAAGAAAAATTGGAATCATCCTCCAATCATCCCAACTGGAGTTAGTCCAGTTACAAATAAAATGTGTTTCCAAAAGAATATTTGCATCTAACAAGAAATTTTTTGGCATTAGGAAGGACACTTGTTCGGATTGCAATGTTTCCTATGTTTGCAAACTAGGCCCTTTTAATTCCTTGTCTGAATCTTCATTGATTCTTGGCTGAAATCTAAATTTTCATGTTTTCCCCTCTTCATCAGACGATAAAGCTGATTCACTCTTATAAGGTCTATTGCTTGCAGCCAAAATGGTCTTTCTATACTTTATAACTGCAATTATTCTTGCATTGTGTGTGTGTGTGTGTGTGTGTGTGTGTAAAAAGCAAGGCTCTGCTGTCTTGCCTAACTCCCATATTTCATTTTTTTAATTGGAGAAATCTACAACAAAAATCCATCTATTTTCCTGATGTTTTCCGTTTTAACTCTGTCTCTTTTTTTCTATTCCTCTGTCCCTACTTTGAGTATTTTCAGGTTAAGCTTTCAGTACATCAGATATAATTGGTGAGCACCACATGAAAATATTAGCTCAAACTGTCAAATGAAATACAAGAGTGAGATTGAGAAGCAGTCATATTGTAGTCTAACCTCTATGTGCTCATTATTACCTTAGTTATTTTAAGTTCAAAGCTATAGAGAATAATTAAGAATTGACTCTCCTTAAATCTTCAGAGAAGTAATTTAATATAAGAAAGTGGATCATAAAGGAAAGTTATTGGACTCTTCCAGACAGGAGTGGGGATCTGTCAGTGGGACAAGATGAACTCCAGTATCACCACGTTCACATGATGCCATCACTGTCTTAGTCATTCTATTTCAGAAGACAGGCTTGTCCAGAGCCTTGTCTAAAACAAGAAAAAGATATGGCACATGTATAAGTTGGTGGTAACACCTGAAAATTTGCATCTTTTGAAGGACATCAGCCTGCCTAGAACAATCCATAACTGTCAAAAGTTGCCTGCTCTTGTATGGCTGCTGAAGAAACTCAGATGCTACATTCCTTCCCTAAGTAAAGAGCAAAACATTGAAGATAACAGACTGGGTATTGTCAGGTCAGAAATATCTCATTGCTGAGTTGTGTTAGGATTCCATACATTGGAGAGAGAGAGAAAGAACCATATGTGGCATTTTTAAGGTCAACCTGCAATATCTCTTGTGAGATATTCAGAGAAGTCAGATTAGGACTTCCAGTGGTAACCTTTTCAGCAACTGAATCTATTTGCTTCCCTGCCATTAAAATGCATCCTTTTTGTTTGTGATCTTGACAGCTTGTAAGATTAAATTTTCCACATATTGATTAGGATGCACTACCTCTGTCAAGTTTTGATCACAAGAAACACACTTTTCCTTGTGTTCAGATAATGCACATGTTGTTGTAGAACCAACATCAAGTGATGTGTTTTTCAAAGAATTCCTTTCTTCTGACTGACAGCTGGTTACTTACCTAACCCAAAGGAGTGATGGTGCGTAGTTTACCTCTCAAAACTGTCGCTAGAGTATTCCACTGTGAGATTTCTTTCTCAAACAAATTAAGGGGGTGACGTTCAAGGGAGAACTCTGAGACTTGTTAGCATCAGGGAAGAAATTATTGCAGGTATGGATGCAGACTGCATGATTAAAAAGAGATAGGGAAAAAAAGAAATTGTGGAATTGTTGATATTATCTGAGCTTGGTTGTTTGCTTGCAAAGGTTTCATTACCCAACTAGATAACATCATCGGTGCACTTGACAATGTTATTTAGTGAGATAATGAAATATATGCAGCAAACAACCAAACTCAGAGAGCACCAAGGACTCCACAGTTCAACCTTGAACTACCTATATTCTCTCTTATTAAAAAAAAATGCTGAACATATCTCTTTTACATCAAAGTATGATTTTTGTGAATTCTAATATGAATTTATGTTATCCTTATTTCCCAGACTAATGAGTCAGTCTGGTTCAGGGGAACACAAATATGCCATGATGCCCGACCTCCAGAAGGCTATTCCCTCCATAGATCCATGTGGGCACAAAAGATAAAGTCCACAGGTGAAAGTCCAATTAAATTGATTTATTGCTATTCATGCCTATGCACAAGAATATTCTCACCTATTGGTTAGCACCTGCTTGGAGTTAGGTAAAGATCAATGGAATTCAAGGGAGATTGGACTTAGTTCGCTTGTGACTACATAGGGATTCTAGACTGATCCCTTTTTTTTATTCCATCACCTAGGTTCCGTCAGCGCTGTTCCTACATATCCTAGATGTTCTAGAAATCTTTTTAAAAATTGCTGTTTTCCCAGGATAGAGTGTTTGTGGGGTTCTGTGAAGGTTTGTTTCTTTTTGTATATGAGATATGGTTGGCTAGATTCAGATTCTGTTTTTTTTCTATTTTTAAATTCTAAGTCACCCACAGTCATTCTGGAGTCAGGTGGCCTTCAAATCTAATTTAAAATTATAACAATAATAATTAAATAATTCAGAATATATTAATCTGTCAGATTTTGGACTTTTTAAACAAAAGGTAGTTCCATCTGTTTTTAGTAGTTGAAATAATTGTATAAATCATAGCTAGTGATGTCTTTTTTAGGATTGAGCAAAATAACTGAAAAGAGAGTGCAGTCTTTGGAATTCTACCAAACTATCTGTTTTAAGCAACTTGGTGCAAAAAGAAGGGAGGGATGACAGGGACCACTTGCAAAATTCAACATTTAGTCTACAGATGTAAAGTTATGAGTTGTTGGAGTGGAAGTTTGTGGATTGGTTGCAGTGTCGTTGTTACTTGTTGGGGTCTTCCTAATCTCGAGAGAGACAGAAAATAGTTAATTCCTCCAATTCTAAAGACACAAAGACTCAATCTACGAGTCTTTCTAGTACAGTTCTAACAGTGGGGTAAGAAGACCCCACCGGGAATCGCATAACAATATAATGGATACATTCCTTTGTGCATTAGTAAATTATCCTTTGGTCAGTGGCATTCGGTCCATTGAGAAATATCATTTCCAGCTGGGCCAGTTATTGAAGAAGCAGCTGCTTTTCATTCAGAAGGCTGTCTATCTTCTCATTGGAGGAAATGGACAGTTTGTCTCACCATCCAGCTCCTGGACAGCCATTTATGTTAACTGTAAAATGTTCCTAATACAGAATAGCACTCGTGCCAGCAGGGTCTTGGAAAGCAATGGAATATGCCACCACCACGACATGCACATAAACAAAAAACTATTTAATTTCTTCCTTCAGCTTTAAAGACAGAGAAAGAATGTGTCTGTGAGAGTGAAACAGATACCTCATTACTGGCTTGGAAGAGAGCACTAATTGGCCAATCATTCTCGGTACTTAACTATTGGTCAGGAAGAGTGAGTGTTTTCCATTAGTTTACTATGAATTCTATAGGCCTGCGAATAAAAGAATGCAGTATTCTCTATTATATATTTATATGACAGAATGTTTTAGACTATACATGAGGCTTGCTGGAACATGTGATAGAGTGAGAACAATTAATCAGTGGGACAGCTTGCCTCCCAGAGTTGTGGCCACTCCATTACTGGAGGTTTTCAGGAAAAGATGGCACAACCATTTGTCCAGAATGCAATAAGGCAGACATGTCAAACTCGCGATGTCACGTGACGTCACGCAACGTATCAGGATAGTTTTGCCATTGCCGCATCCAGCCCGTGGGCCGGCAGTTTGACACCCCTGCAATAAGGTCTCCTGTCATGGGCAGGGGGTTGGACTAGAAGACCTCCAAG
The DNA here is from genome assembly GCF_001527695.2 of Protobothrops mucrosquamatus. Lineage (NCBI taxonomy): Eukaryota > Metazoa > Chordata > Lepidosauria > Squamata > Viperidae > Protobothrops > Protobothrops mucrosquamatus. The sequence continues at coordinate 485,182 of NW_015387006.1, read as the reverse complement.
GTCCCTTCCAGCCCTATGATTCTATGAACAAACCTACAACAACTCAAAGCCTGCAAACAGTCCAGATTAATTCCAGCTGCATTTTTAATTGGAATGGGAAGAACTGGGAGATACAAAGGCTGGTCATCTGGAAATGTCCTATTTTTTTGCTATGGCTGGGGAACCCAATAACCTCTCTTTTTCAGGATGAGCTATAGAAAGAATCACACAATCTTCTATACTTTTGCTCTCAAAACCTCTTATCAGGAACCACCTCCTCAAATTTGGAATGTTAATACTTCATAGAATAAGGTTCAGGGATCATCAAGGACACTGTAGATGTCTTGCTGGACTATCTAGCCCTTTATGTTATTGTCTCAATGGTCAATTAAAATCTCATAGAATCCCACAAGCAGATACAAGGACAATAGCGTTATCCTCTTCAGTGGTCAATGTAATGCTGCAGAAAGTGGATAGGCATATCCATTTTCTGACTGTTAACTCTCTAATGAATGTTGGCTGAAGAGAAAGAGATGAAAGGCACTCCATCAGCTTTTGACTATTTTTACCACAGTAGCTCTTGAGCAGCTGTGAAGACATAGTTATTACAAAGCTCTTTTAACTCTGAAGCATAAACTCTGAAGCAAGTCCTACTAATATGTCCCTTGTTCATATTTTTGAAAATGTGCCTGCAAGAAAAACAACAAGCATAAGCACAATTTCACTCATTACATTTCACAATTAGAGTGAAGTACCTTACAGGTTGTGTCACAAAGGATTTCATACAATTACCAAATATGCATAAAAGCATGTTTTAGTTAAACCTATTAAGATCTAGCCAGTGTTTTGATGTGCAGTATTCTCTTTGCTCCTTCCTTTCCATGTATTCCCCCACTCACCGTAAACATTCGTTTCTGTGTACCACTCAGAAGCACACAATGTTTCTTAGGTTTTTGGTGACTCTTCAAAAACTGTGCAAATTTAGAAATTAGGTAGAGCAAAAGAAAAATCTCAGATTCAAATCTCAAACAATTTTAGCAAGTCAGGGCTCTTTTGCAAAGACAACTGCATGGGATATTTGTAAATACATATCTGATACATTAAGATTCTAGGTTCATAGGTATACACTGAAAATGAGTAATCTGTGAAGAACCCCATATTCCGTTGATCAATAGATTTTTTTAGTGTTATTTGATTATTTTCTTTCAGTACTAGCTTACTGCTCCATCTTTTGCTGGATTTTTGATATTTTGAAGCAAAAATACATTCCTGATATTGGGATAAGATGTATATCATCTTCACACTGATCAAACAATCTCACAGCTGGGCGTGAGTTTTATTCTAGTTCTGTGCCAGTGGTGCTGTATTCATGAACAAGGAAAAGGTGTTTCAAGGAACTTCAGAAGTATCAATGTGTCATTTACTTGATTGGAGGGGATTCTTGGCTCATCTTGCCTACCAAGACCTGCAACTCTTGAGAGAAATGTGCCACCCTCATTACTAGCATCGGAAGCTTCCAAGATACCATGGCAAGTACCAGCACACACAGGAATGCCAGCATTTTATACTTTTATTTTTATGAAGACTAGGGAAGGATGTGAATTTAGACATAAACCTAAGAAACAACAGTAGGGTAGGAAACAACACATAGGTATTGGCTGGCAAGTGAATATTGACTAGCAGATAGTTCTTGATGCTCAGGTATTGGCCTGGAAGAATGCCCACTGATTGTCTGGCAGTTCTCTGTATTCGCTAAATCAGTGGTGGCAAACCTATGGCATGCGTGCCAGAGGCGGCACTCAGAGCCCTCTCTGTGGGCATGCATGCTGTTGCCCTAGCAGAGTTCGCCAGAGTAGTGAGCAGGTGGTGTTTGGAAGCAACAGGGCAGGAAGTGAGCAAGCGGTATTGGCCCCCCGGGGATGCCCCAGAGATGGTGAGGGACTGGCCCCGGCCACACTCACCCATTCTGCCGTGACCACTGCAGCCACACCCACCCAGTGGGCCACACACCCTGCCTCCCCTGAGGACACCACAATGCTTATGGAGCCCTGGCACTTTGCGATAAATAAGTGGGTTTTGGGTTGCAGTTTGGGCACTCGGTCTCTAAAAGTTTCGCCATCACTGCTCTAAATTCACAAAGACATAAATATGCCTATTGTCACTGTATCCTGGGATCTGAATAGATTTGAAAATAGGCAAAGCAGATCAGTCAATTCAGTGAGATGTGGGAATGTCCTTGGGAGGCAGGAGGAAGATCTGCAGCCTAGGCAACAGTGTGACAAGAGGCTGCTCAGTCCACAGCTGGGGGTAAAGCAGGGGAAACATTTCAAAGGGGACCTTCCCTCATTTTCAAGAGACACAAGGGAAGAAATACTTTCCAGGTTTAATGAAACCTTCCAATAAAGAAAGTGCTGATGGTCCTGGAAGTGCTAAAGATGCTAATCTGATGGTGCTAATGGTCCTGAACTATCTGGAAAGGCTAAAAGTAAAATGGTTGCTCTCCACAATTCTAAAGACACAAAGATCCATTCTATGGGTCTTTCTAATACAGTTCTAACAGCAAGGCAAGAACAGCCCACCGAGGATCACATAATGCAATAACAGATGCATCCCTTGGTGTTAATTAGTGAATTATCCTTAGGTCAGTGGCATTCTGTCAGAAGGGTTGGGAGATAGAAAAGCCAATCATCTGGAAAAGCTTCTTGTCTCCTGACAGTTATTTAAGTTCTGAAATGCTAGAATTTAATAAACTGTAACATCTCAGCAATGAAAGTGTTTAGTCTAGTGGTAAAAGCCAGGCTAGAAAGTAAGAGACTATGAGTTCAAGTTCCACCTAGCCCATGAAAGCCAGCTGATTGACCTTGGGTCAGTGATCCTCTCTCAGATTCTCTCTCTCACAGAGTTGTTTTGTGAGGAAAAATAGGAGGAGGGGTGTGTGTTGCATATATTCAGCACCTTGAGTTATTTGTAAAAATAATAAAGGTGGAATGCAAATTAAATCAATCAATCAATAAATATTGTTCCCAGCTAAGAAAGGTTCAGTCCAATCAGATGAACCTAGTAAATTATCCTTATCCATTTTCATACTCCTTAGATTTGTTGAAAATAAACCTTGTAAACTTTCTAGATATCTTTTGAATTCCAGGATTATAACCCACACATAGCTGAATGGCATTAGGTTTGTTGTTATTTTTGTAATATATTCACCTTGCAGGTTTTTCACAAATCATTTGGAGGGAGCAACATAATGAGGATAAATATATCTATATCAGACATGTCAAACTCACGACGTCACGTGATGTCGTGTGACGTATCGGAGTTTTTTCCCCATTGCCGGCAATGGGGTGGGCGCAGTTTCGTTGTGACATGTCTGGCCCGTGGGCCGGCGGTTTGACACCCCTGATCTATATAATCTTTTCCAGGACTTGCAGATACTTAATGAATCTTTGTATGAGTTCAATGGTCCCTCAGACACAACCTCAACGTGCTTTTATATCCCTTCAGTTACTTCAGGGGTCTTCAAACTTGGCCCTTTTATGTCTTGTGGACTTCAACTCCCAGAATTCCTCAGCCAGCATGCCTGGTTGAGGAATTCTGGGAGTTCAAGTCCACAAATTATAAAAGGGCCAAGTTTGAAGACCCCTGAGTTACTTTATAACTAAAGTAATGATTTGTTCCTTATCTGTGTGCAACTAGAAATGGTTAGAATATATGTCATCCAGATCCACAATGTTTTCCATTTCCTTGGAACAAGGAAAGATTATAGAAACAGCATATTGTCCGAATCAGCATATCCTGGTCCTACAATGGCTACAATGCTCATTGCTTGGAAGAAACTATATTCAGAGTCTTAAGGTAGTACAGTTTTGAAACAAAGCTGCATTTTCTTCTAACCTCTTTGATATTGTCCCCGAGGTTGTGAAATTTTACAGTAGAGGATGGAAAGTAGTAAAAACAGTGATACCAATAACATAGTGGCATTCATTTTTGGAGGGTACAAGATCAGTCCCTTAAATTCACAGGTAAAGCTGAGAAAGAATTTGCCTTAAAGCCCGAAGAGTTTCTGTCACTCAGTTGTGACTATATTAATTTAGATAGATTGGTAGTTTCTCTAGGATGTTGATAGCATCTTTCAATATCCCTAATTCTTTTTTTCTGAAGGACATCCAGCTAAGAGTGCATAGTAGTAAGTTCCTCCAAGGTGAGCTTGACTCTGGTGACTTCATCAGCACATCCTTGCAGTTTTTCTGGCAACAATATAGAAGTGGTTTACCATTATTTCTTCCCAGGTCATCTTTTGACTTTGCAGTCTGATTTACTGCCCTGCTTTTCCATCTAGATACTACTGAAACTTAACTTGTTTTAGTTTCTGAGCCAAGGCAAACCTAAGCAGGTGTTTTAAGAAGTACAATAAATAACGCAAGGAAGTGACAGTTTGCATGTGTGTACTTCACAGTGACTATAAACCACAGCTATCCCATGTATTAAGGGAACAAGTGGCTAGGATGTACAGTTTACTGATATCAGTGGAAGTTGCTTTAAATAATCAAGAGTCAGATTCCACTGCAGAAATAAAACTCCTATATGGGCAAATAATCCGAGGAGACAGAATTTCAACATATTCAACAAGTAGTCATTTCAAGGGCCTACCACAGGTAGGACCACTAACTAAAAAGATAATCCTTGAAAGGTAAACATTATGCTAGCAGTGAGATATATGAAGCTGCCTTAGGCAAGATGACTTTTCAATTCTGTCCTGGTATTGAATTGTTAAATAATATTTTATTATTCAGGTGCAAATATAATTCTCCGTTCACATACTGTGCTAAGCCAAAATGTGATGTGATGTGTGTGTGTGTGTTTAGAGTACTGTTTAAATGTAATCATAGCACATCTCAGTGTGATATGGAAAAATGCATTACAGCAAGGACATCTAGGATGTGTAGCTTCATGGGGTCCATGTTTTGTCATTAAGCTGGCAGGCACCAAGATGCAGAATAGCAGAAGGTTCTAAGGTAACAGTCAAGCTATTAGCAGGTGCTTGGAGCAGCTGGAGTAGGACAGCTACCTGACACAACATTAGATGATAATTAAGTAGCTTTAATGTTAATTGCATTACATGGTCTCCCAAAACAGCACATGGGAAATATCTGTTCACATCTGACACCTTTCCTCATCTGAGAACTAGGAAAAACTTACAGACATGCTACCTGCCTGAGAATACTTTTCAAAAAACCAACAGTGTGTATATACACGTATGTATATGTGTTTGAGTGTGCGAGTTTTACAATGACAAATTTAGCCAATATGTCACAGCAATTATTTCCTTATAATTGCTCCACAGGGTTCAGTAGGCATATCCTATATGGAATTGTGTCTGCTGTCTTCTCACATGGGAATTATATAGCCTATGACCACAGTTGGGACTGAAACTTCCATCACTAAGCAATGCAGTTGTTAAGTGAATTTTATGGCCTTTTGTGCCATGGTCATTAAGCAAATAACATTAAACAAATCTGGTTTGCCCCATTCTCTTTGCTTGTCAGAAGCTCTCTGGAAAAGTCATAAATAGCACCTTGGGATGCTGCAACCAGAATAAATAAATGCCAATTGCCAACTGCCTGAATTTTGATCAAGTAACCATTGGGATGCTGCAATAGTCATAAGTGTGAGGACCAATTGTAAATCACTTTTTTCAACACTGCCATAACTTCAAACACTCGTTAAACAAATGATTGTAAGTTGAGCACCTCCTGTAGATCATATCAATCTACAACAATACTCATGAGTCTTAATAGCACTTAAACTTATATACCACTTCACAGTGCTTTACAGCCCCCTCTAAGTGGTTTACAGAGTCAGCATGTTGTTCCCAACAATCTGGGTCCTCATTTTACCGACCTTAGAAGGATGGAAGGCTGAGTCAACCTTCAGCTGGTGAGAATCAAACTGCCAAACTGCTGGCAGCCGGCAGTCAGCAGAAGTAGCCTGCAGTACTGCATTCTAAACCACGGCTCCTTATAGCACTGAAATCTGTGGTTCTCTGGATTTTTTCCTTCCTTTGCTGCTGCATGGCAGATGTGCTAAATCTGTTTTGATGATCTACTATCCTTTTCTGCTACTTGACCACAATCACACCTGTTTTATGCTGTCTACATTGATGGCTACACTGTTTCCCTTCTTTTCTTTTTTTTTTTGTAGTACAGCTTGGTAACTCCAAGAACTAGTAACATAGCAACATTAATAAGATAGATTGGGTTGACTTTTGGTACAGTTGGCGGTGAAATGGCATTATACTACGTGATTATTTCAAATACCTATTTTTTTCTTGCCTAATAAAGAAAACAAATAGCAGTGGTATTACCTGGAAATTCTCTATGGACTGCTGAAATGAATTATACCAAAAATATCTTGTTGTTCACTAGATCATTTGTAAATAAATTTAAATAGTTAAACTTTTCTATATCTCCATGCAATGTTCTAGTGGTCCTTTGGGCATCTGTATCCAAGATTTGGTAGTTCTCCTCAAAACAAGGAAGGTAGGATAGAGTTACCTTATACCCTTATTATTCATTTTGAAGAGACCTGATGGTGCAGTGGTGAAACTACAGGTTTGTAGGCAAACTCTGCTCACATCCTGGAGTTTGATCCTGATGGGGCTCCAGGTTGACTCAGCCTTCTATTTTTCTGAGATCGGTAAAATAAGGACCCAGATTGTTGGGGGTAATATACAAATAATGCTGATGTTGTAAACCACCCAAAAAGTGCTGTACAGCATTATGGGGCAGTATATAAGCCAAAATGCTATTGCTATTTTTTTTATGTTGAATGCTTACCTCTTTCTAGGCCACTGCTACAAAGTAACTACTTTGTTCTCTCCAGCATCAAGCTAAAATTGCACAGTTCTTGCTTGCCTGCCTGCTTGTGTCCACATTGATGTCTGGGGAAACTGTTATGATTGTGTGAGTATGGAGAATGTAGAGAGGGATTAATGAAAGGAAAGTTTGCACTTGGCACAACCTGATTAGAAAAAGCCAATAGAAAGATAGGTCGGGATCGTGATTCATTCTTCACTTTAAAGAGAATTTTAAAATATAACATTTGGAAACCTACAAATTGCTTACAAGCCGACGCAGTGCACTGAATTGGAGCCATCTGTATGCAAGAAATTTGGGGCTTTGAGCAATAATTAAAGTATAGCAGCATGCTGACTGGCAGCTACTTAAACATCTGTTTAGTTGAATAATTTGGAGATGGTAGATGATAACCATCCCTCAAAAAGCCAGGAGAGATGAGGATTACAGAAAAAGGCCTCATTAGTTCCAGCAATATCAGAAACTGATACATGAGTTAGATTGATTCCAATGTCCAGAGATTAAAAGTGTAATCAGTGGCAAGTCTAGTCAGAGGGTGACTGATCACAACAGCAATAGCAATAACCATAGCTCTTAGACTTATATACTGCTTTATAATGCTTTACAGCCCTCTCTAAGCAGTGTCAGCATATTGCAGCCAACAATCTGGGTCCTTAATTTACCAACCTCAAAAGGATAGAAGGCTGAGTCAACCTTGAGCCAGTGAGAATTGAACTGCTGGCAGTCGGCAGAATTGGTCTGCAATATTGTATTCTAATGACTGTGCCACCACGGCTCATGATAGAATAAAGATAATTCCAGAATTTTGGATCATTCATGTTCTTAAGGCTCATTCTGTTTGGCTAGTGTTTTCTCATACCAACATTTATAAACAATTCATTTATTCTCTATAAATGCATTCCAACTTATACAGTGCCTCCACCAATTTAATAGGGCTGCATGAAAATAAAATCTGATTTTGAAATATCCCTTCAAAACAACAATCAAACTGAACTGACTCAAAAGTGTTGGCATTGATTTGGACCTGGTTTGGCCAATTGATTAACATTTCTACTCGCACAAACTCACACTTCCCAAATCAATCTGAAAGTCCAAACTAAAGCAAAAATGATTTTCCCAAATGATTGAACTGTCCCAATCTATTTGAATGTATTTTGGGGATCAAATTAATCAAAACAGATAAAGGCTGATTTGCATACTGCAGAAAAATAATGAATATTTTTTTTTTAAAAAAAAAATCTCAGACATTACACAAAAAATTTCAATACTATGCTTACTGCAAGGGAAAATTAGTTTTCGTTTCACTAAATAATTAGCTTTGAAGTGGAAGAGTCATTTTAAAGACACATATTTAAAGGGGTCCCTGTGCATTTTACTCTACTAGTTGTTATCGACTATAGGAGACAATGCTCATCTCTTAGGCCATTGAGCCAGTGTTGTCTGAAGACATTTCTGCAGTCATGTGGCCAGCATGATGTCATGGGGTGCTATTTAAAGAGAGAAGGAAAAGAAAAAGCTCCTTCTGTCTCACATATTGTTGAGTGAGAATTAAAAAAAATGCATCTAGAAGTTTCATAGATGGAAAGTGTCTTCTTTCATGGAATTCCAAGCTTTTTTAAAAAAATTATGAGAATAGAATTTTATTGTACATTTGTGGCAGGTGGAAGGGAAGGAAGGTGGAAGGCAGGTGGAAGGGAAGGAAGGAAGGAAAGAAGGAAAGAAGGAAAGAAGGAAAGAAGGAGGGAGGAAGGGAGGAAAGAAGGGAGAAAGGAAGATTTCCAATACTCTCTGCTAGCTTCCAACAAGGAAAATCAGTGGGGAAGCCGGCAGGAAGTATGAAGATGCTCCTGTTCCCACTGCGATTTGACCAGCCGTAATCGTTCTGTTTCTCTGTTTAGGTAAGGAAACATCTCTGAAATTAAGACCACAGTGGGGCATGGGTTGTCTAGTGTTTACTAAAGATAGCAAAATGGCTAGATACATTTTAAGAGGAACAGATGCTGATAAAAAAGCTGAATAGAATGTTGTCTCTATTAGCAATTTCAAACAATGCTTTTGAGAATGGGGGGGCACCTCCCCTTCCCTACAAACCTGTTATATTTGTGAGTGGAGGTGCTCATTTTCCATTTAAGATGGCCCTTGTGACACCCACAGAAAAAATTAAAAATATCACTGAACATTCTTCCATTTAGAAAGCTATGTCAAAAATAGGCATTTTGATGAGAGAAATGTTCTGGTTTTGTTTTTTGTTTTTAGAAAACATTATTTACATTTTTTTCAGCCAGCTTTGGTGCCATTTTTTTTCCTGACATCTGTTGCATCTATGTGACTTTCCCCCTCCAAATGCTTCTGTGCTCTTTCTGAGCTCACCTTAGATATAAGCCAATCTAGAATCATCCAGCCCTTTGCAGTAAATCAGATTTGACTATAGGATGACTAGCATTGCAGAAATCACTCTGCATCACCATTATATGCATTTGCTTTGCTTGTAATCTAAAATTCCTCATATTTTTATATATCTTTTTAATGAAAGGAGAAAAAAAGACCAAGGACATTTTCTTGTTTTATGCATAGGTTTCCCTGACACCTGCAGCCTGCTAGAACAGAAGCATTTTTTTTTATACACTAGTTTTGTACCACAAATATTTTTATTATATTTTTATTACCAGATTCTGTGAATTATATGCTTGTTCACACCGTGATAAATTTTGATTTGACAGTTTTACCAGTCTGAGCAGAAATATGGGAGATATCATTTTGACCCCTTTAGTGATGATGTTGCAGCCAAGCACAAGTGAAGCCGTTTATGAATAAAGACAAGAAAGAGCAGTATAAATGAATAGCTAAGCACTTTATGAATATGTGTGGGCAAATTGTCATAAAGGGGGCTGTTTTCGATTTTCTATAAAACCCTGGAAAATGCTTGTTCAAGATTGTGACTCAACTCTGCTCAGCCTCAGTCCTAGTCAAAAGTTGCTGTAACAAAAGTCTCTTCTATTGTGGACTTTTATGATTCAGAAACATGCTGCTTAACAAAGAGGGCTCAGATCAAATTCACTTGTGATATATTTGCAAGCAAAATGTTTTTTCAAGCCACTCAGCGCTGTTTGTAGCAGTCACAAATCACCAGCTCTTCTTATTACAGACTCAGCACACTTAATCTTTCTTCTCAGTCAACAAATTAGCAGAAACTTTATGCATTAGCAAAAGCAACTGAACCCTGAAGCATGTAGATCATGACTTCCCATCTCCAGGATGCTGGATTATTACTTTTTAAATTGCTCACGTTTGTAATATTATTTCATTATCATTGAGGTACAAAATAAATAAATAAATTGGCCATAACAATTTTGGAAAGGGAATCAATAAGCTAACAGAGATGACTTGAGAAACCTTTATTTGACTTAGTCTATACTTCATAGGTTTCCAAATAAATTTAGAGGAAAACAACAAAACTCCAGAATAATTATCTAGAATGTATAAATGCATTTCAAATTTATGTTGGAAATGTGTACAACATGAAGGAACATTTTATCATAACTGGTAAATTTGTAAAAAAAAAAAAGCCAATAAAAATGGATTAAAAAATATACACTGATATAAAGACATTCTGCTGAAACCAGATCTATTTTCTTCTAGGACTAATGAACAGACAGTTAGAAAAGAGTAATAGAATATTTTTTATATATGAACACCACTGCAAGCCTATTATATGCGTAAAAATGGAAAGACTCTGAAATTCACATAATGAAGTAGGGGTTGTAAAGATGACAGAACTGGCAGAGATGGTTTAACTTGTTTGTTTAGAGAGAGATGAACAACTACATTTACCAGTAACTGGAGACCTCTTTCATTTTGCTGGGGGGAAAAAAGTCAGCTGGTGATTTTTAAAATTTGTTTTATTTATTTATTTATGGAATTTATATGCCACCCATCTCGTTGCTGAAGCAATTCATAGAATTTATGGAGCAGATGGAGCAGATTATGGAAAGAAGGAAATTATGATGTAACCTTAGAATGAGAGAGTAAAATATAAATGTACTTATAATTGCTGCTAAGATGTCAGAAGTCACTCCTTCCTTCCTTCCTTCCTTCCTTCCTTCCTTCCTTCCTCCCTCCCTCCCTCCCTCCCTCCCTCTCTCCTTTACCCCTTCCCTTCTTCTCTTCCTTCCCTGGCACTTCTCAGTGGTTTTGACACTCACCAGACATCGCCCGCCCTCTTTCCAACAGGTGACAGTCTCCTGGTGTTGGACTTCAGGTGAAAACCTCCATACATTGTGAGGAGTTTCCAGTCTTCACATCATCAGCTATTATGCCCTTCTTTGGTCAGTTCAGTGCACAAGCAAGATAGCTGAAGATTTAAGGGGTATACAAGTTGTTGGCATAGATCTCGATTTTACTACTTCCTACTTCAGGACCTGTCTTATGTTTTGTGGTACTTGGATGTTGCTATCTTTCTTGCCTCCTCACCATGGTTCTTATGTGACTGTGGGATACCAAAGTAGTTGTAGCTGGTCTGTATGTGGTTGCTGGTAACCATCCCATCAATTTTAACCATTTTCTCTATCTTTACTACCATCTGGAGACATTTGCATTGTTTTCTACTATTGAAAATTTCTTTAATAATGTGCATACATGTACACACACACACACACACACACACANGGGAAGGAGGGAGAGAATAACAAAACCACAGTGAAGCTTCTTTAAATCTGCATTTGGTTTGGCTGGGAAGTTTTTTTTTTCTTTAACTTTCTTCTTACACTGTAGTTATTACTGGCATCTGGCCAGACACTTCTGCCATATTCTTATATCTCGGTTTCTGAGCCTATCATCTGTCTCCTCAAATGTCTCATTCTTAAAGGAATGGATTTATCTAACAGGGTGACATTTCCTTCATTCTATTTCTTCTATGGCCTGTGCATTCTAAACCTCACAAGTGAAATTCCCTCCAAACTATCTTTTTGGCGAGGCTTTTCAATAAATGCAGAATGTATACGAAATTATTATCTGTCTAACAAGGGGAGGCACATCAACATTTAGAGTTTATGGATTTTCTGAAAGGATCAGTATAAAAGTTCTTCAAAGGAATGCTCAAACCTGGAAAAGAAGCTGTACGACTTATTCCACTGGGCCCCGAACTCATGCCAATGTCTCAGTTATTCTGAATGTCTTGCAGCAAATGGCAGAGGATTAACATATGAGACAGAACACATCTGAAAAGTCTTGTGACAACTTAGAGAATAAAAGGATTTCCCTATGAGGCTCAGGTTCTGAAATCATACTGCCTTATTTCCTGAATTTTACAAGAAATTCAGGCATGATGTCTTCCATTTGTAAGCCTCCCATCAAGTCTGCTGTCACTTTTTTTCCTAACTAGAGATTACTAAAATTCTGACAGGAAGATTCTATTTACCGTTTCAGTTCAGAGATTATTCAATCAAATGAATCAAAAGGAAATGATGATACGTACATTAGGGGAAAACGTAAGTTAAAGAATAGAAATTTTACACAGTTTCCCCCCTCCAATTTTGGTAGGTGAGTTATTATAATCTAAAATTAGAAATCAGACTCAACAGATCAACTCATCCCATATTATCACTCTTTTAGCCAATAGTAAGAAGGGATATACAGTATACCATCGGAACTGAATAATATTCCCTAAAGTATCTATGGAGTTTGTTAGTCATCCAGGTCATGGTTGTCCCAAAAGTGCTTTTTCAAAAGGCAACTGGACTTTCCTTGTTTTTGCTTGAAGACATTTCACTTCTCATTCAAGAAGCTTCTTCAGTTCTGAAGCAACTGAAGAAGCTTATTGGATGAAAAGAAAAACGTCTTCAAGTAAAAACAAAGAAACTCCAGTTGCCTTTTGAAAAAATGTCTTTTGGGTATTCCCCAAAAATTAAGCAAGAGAGTAAGGTCTAAATAATTATTTGCCCCACTAACTATATTAAGGCCCAGGATTAATTTTCCTTAACCAGTTGTTGATGTAATAATGCATTTGTGGTGCCTTCTTGATTGGTTTCACTACCACTTGAAGATCTTGGCCAACCTAGTCAGTCTAATAAATCAAAGGGCTGATCTAGTCCGAGGGAGCATCTGCCCAAACATCCCTGTAAAGTTTAGCCATAACTAGGACAAATCCTCCTCCATTGGAGGGCACAGCCTTTCAGCAGCTTGCAGAAGAGTTATTTCAACAAAGCCATTTTGAACTAAGGCATCACCATCTGTTCTTGCTCCTAATTACAAATGGAATGAAAAGAGAGAGGCAGACTATAATTCACCATTGTACTATAAAGGGGGGGAAACCGGCAAGGAATAAGAAGCAATATAAGCATGCGACTGTCTTAAGGAAGTCTGTTCCTGTTACACTACAGTCATGTTTCCGATACAAATCAGGGATGAAACTGCTCTCTTGAGAGAGAGCCAATTTCCTTTGATAGTGATTTGTTACAAGGTTATCAGAAATGGAATACAAATAGGTTTTACAGTCAGTATGCGGGTGACACCTCTTTCTGGTGTCTGTCAGCTTAGTTCAAGAGTCTTGTCAGTAGACTTACTGCACAAGAATTAATATAAAGAATCTACTTGAAGCTATCGTTTGGGAGCACATGATGCAGTAGCCTTGTTGAAATCAAAGCAGTCAAGGTGAGGTCAGTGCCTAAATAATAAATCCCCTAAAGCTCCTTTGTACATTGTCTTGGGTTCTTTGGAAGAATGTAACCTACATTAATGATTAAAGGCTGCAGGATTTGGAAGTCCTTGTTAGAACTGTAGAAACCTTGGAATACCCATTTTCATCCTCCAAGATGGTGCTGGAGAATTAGGTCTAGCAGATGACCACATTAAGATTCAAGCAGAAGCTTGCCACCATCAGAAGATGGTGGCATCTGCTAAGGAGACTCCCCACTGGTCCAATCCCACCAGCTTAAAGGATCAGCAGGGAGACAACTCTTGCCAAAGTAGCATCTGTTTATAGCATATCTGATGGCTAAAATAAACAGCAGACAGATGTCTTAATTTTCACACATACACATGCATAATTCCTTTTTCTGTTCCTTGGACATCTGTAAGATACGTTATAGTACACACACACACACATGCTTGAACATTGAAGCTAACTTATACAATGAGCACATTCTTATTTCTGTGACAGCAGCATAACCTTTATAAAAGTCTGTATTTAAAAAACCCAAAGTTCAACATTAAGGGGTTCAATGACAAGAATATTGTTCCAGTAAAGAGGAGTTGCCTGGGCTTTATAGTATTTTAAGCTTAAGCATCTGGAATTAGAAAATCTAGTTTTTTTTAAAATGTGATTTAATTTGTTTTGTAATCCTGTAAACTACCATTGAAGTTGTAGATAGTTTCATTCATTCGTGTTTATTTGCCATAACTCATGATTCACGTGAAAAATTGTATATATAACAATAAACTATGTAAACAAACCCATAATACTGTAAGAGCCCATAACAACACAACACTTTTTCAACTGATAATATCTACATTGCATCAAGAATAATAATATGCAAAGTATGGAACATGGCTATGTATATCATTTAGCAAAAATTGAGTAATATCTGCAAACTATTTTGCAAACCTAAAAGGTAGAGGGGAGAGCGGGGAGGCTATTGACAACAACATTGAGGAAAGGCTTTCCATTTGCAAATTAGAAGAATCTGTCATGTTGTAAATGAAATACAGAGATCAAGAAAAAAGGAATACAACAGAAAGGAATTTCATTTAATTTCAGACGGTTGCCATTTCCTGTTCAGTTGTATAAATACTTTCAAAATCTCCGTAATATAATAAAAAATTAGAACATTAGTGTGTTAAAATTAGAACATTTATAAAAAGACACAAAAATATGCCAATTTCTTCTGTGCTATAGGAGAAGCTGGACATAAAAAAGAAGTATAACTTCTAACCTTGATTAGTTTATCGCTAACCTGAGATTGTATCAGCAAATAAATAATAGTGGTAATACTCTTGCCTAGTGTAATGACACAATTGTTACAGTAGAAGACATTGTACAGCAACTGAACCTTCAAGAGAATTCTGCTACAATAGGATATGACCACCCATTTCTAGATATTGTGCCAACGAAATTTAGTAGAAAACAGTTATGGTATAAGAAGGGGCCTTGATTTTGCATAATATGTTCAAAATAAGGAAAACAGATTATACCACAAAAAATTCAATTTTATATTGGCATCTTCATGGTATTTTTATTTTGCCATTCCATATTCACTTATGCTCTATTGAGAATGCATAGTTTGAGAAAATGCTATCAGTCAGGGGTTTTTTTACACTCCTATGGTTTCTATGTATATTTATCATTTGATAATTGCAATTTATGCTTTGTAAGTATGAACGAGCCATTGTTACATTATTATGGAATTTTCGCATTAACCCATTTGGTACTTTAAATGGAGTTCAGTCATTCAGAAGGCAGCTGTCATCAATTTATAGTAACTATAAAAAGATAAGTAGTTAACATGTTTATATGAATTGATAGTGACACAGTAGAGTATGACAGATGGAACTGACTGTTCTTTCTATGCCTAAAGGCAATATTTGTCTCCAAGAATGGAAAAAGCTCTTCTTTCTGCAGATGATGTTATAGATAGAGCTTTCCTCAGAGTATCCCAACAAAGCTAGCTTCCAAAGACATAAGACCGCTTACCGTTCTCATGATGTCTTAGACATCAGCAATAACATAATCAAGTTTGGAGACCGTTCATGGGATTATCAAGTTAGGATGAGCGATATCAGGAAGCAT
Source organism: Protobothrops mucrosquamatus (assembly GCF_001527695.2). Taxonomy (NCBI): domain Eukaryota; kingdom Metazoa; phylum Chordata; class Lepidosauria; order Squamata; family Viperidae; genus Protobothrops; species Protobothrops mucrosquamatus. Next base: position 469,546 of record NW_015387006.1, on the reverse strand, counting down.
TTTACTATATGAAAATATTAAAATATCACAACACGTTATATCTGAGAGTTAGCTGGAGGGTAAGAAAACTTCAGTCTTTAAATTCCTAGTTTTCAGCTTTCTGACTATGCAAGCCTCTAACTCAGGCATCATCATAAGTAGACCATAGAAGAAATTACCTTTTTTTTTTCAAAAAATCTCAACAAAATTACGGTAGTCTATGCTATCCTAGTCTTGTCCTCAAAGCCTCTATACTTTTTTTTATAAGAGATAAAAAATAACCAATCTCCATGAATAGAGACTTCTTTAGTCAGTTCAGTCAGGCTATAGGTAATCCTTGACTTACATCTGGTTATTTAACAACATTCAAAGTTACGATAGATCTCTGCAGAGTTACTTATGACTCCTATTTAGAGTTATGCCAGCTGAACAGAACCCCACAGTCATGTAATTGAATGTTGGGCATATGGCAACTGCACATCCCATGGTCATGTGATCTCAATTTGCTACATTTTTAAAATTGATTTCCAGCATTTACTTCTGATTTTCAGCAAAAAAAGGCAATTAGGAAAAATGGATTCAGTTAACAACTGTGGTATTCTCTTAATAACTTCCATAACCACTTAACCATCATAAAAATCAGCTGTACCTTCAAATCCCTTCATGTGATGCCTCAACTTATGACTACAATAACTTATGATTATAATTCTAGGTTCAATTGTAGACATTAGTTGAGGATCACTTGTATTGCCATGAAATATTTGAACAAATCCATTGGCATACCTTTGGAGACTGAAGTTTGATTCCTGTTATCCTTCGTGTAGCAGATAACATGATATAAAATTCTCCAAAGCTGATTACTGATGTAATTATTATTATATTTTTCTTAACATTGTGGAGACAAAATGAATTCCATATGCAAGCCAACTTGATAATATTTGTCATAGCCTATTGGTTATACATTCATCAGAAGATCTGTGGTGCTGGTGTAAATTATTTTGTATACCATGGACAGCCAGAGTAACTAATAGAGAGATGTTAAATCATTTAAAAGCAGACACATCACTAGAAGCTAAAATCATAAGACTACGTCTGATTGACTTTGGCCATGTCATGCATGTAAATTCACTGGAGAAGTCAATGATGCTAGAAATGGTTAGTGGAACAAGAAGACTGGGCAAGCAAAGAACACACAGGCTTGTTAACATCAAATCTGATACAAAACTGAACATCCAACAATTGAAAGAAGCTGTGCTTGACAGGATAGCATGGAGAGCACTTCCCTATAAAGTCACCAAGAGTTGGGCAAAACTAAATGGTTAAAGCAACAACAGTTCATCAGAAGTCAGAGCCTGACAGATTCGGATATTGGGTCAATAGAAAAAAATAGTAATTTCCTCTCTGCTTAAAGTATTTGGTTCATTCAACAAAGGCCAGACATTTTTTTAAAAAATCTAATGTTCAGAGAACACTTAATAGTTGGCAGCCTCGTGTTGACTCCCCACATATGTTATTCTTAAGACTTTCTCTCTAAGAAGCAATGCTTGACTTCACACAGATTCTGTAAAAAGAGAAAATTGTACATTAAAAGTTCATTATGACCAACAACCCATGAGGTTTAATCTGCCTGGTCAATATTACCACCCTCTGCTGATGTAAAAATAAGAAGAAAGAATCCATTTCTTCCCCTTCAGCCACCAACCAATACGAATAGGCTGATATCTAAGAGGAAAAGGAAAAAAAATCTGCTTCCAAAAAAGTGACCCTCTTACTTGTCACCATTCCATCTGGGTTCACACAAGAAGGCCTGGAAATCATATCATTTCAAATCTTCTGCAGAATTAAGTAAGCCCCTTTTTGTTTTTAATCTCAGTCTTTGGAAATGGAGATGATGCACATATACCCCATGGGAAGTATGTGTAATTTAGCATACTGTTTCTTTCCAGAAGCTCAGTGTTACAGAGCAAATAAGAACTTTTATAACATTATTGGAGAAGACTGCATATTTACAGACACTGAAATGTTTCCAAGAAGTTCAGGCTGATCAACGGAGGGGAACTGCAAACTTGCTTCCATTCACCAGACACTAAACTGGAATTTAAAATAGTAGAAGGAACTGACATGCATTGTTTGGCAAGATGGATATCAAGGATGCATTTTTTTAAAAAAAAGGGGAAAAAAGAATGCTTTTTCAAGTTAGAAATAATAACATGAAAGCTGCATAGTGGAACTGACAGGCAAAGTGATGGTTCTACACACAGGGGAAGATCTGCACAAAAGGGGCAAAATGCATAGCAACGTTTACTAGCCATTATAACAAAAAGAAGGAAAAGGCTAAAATGACAATTGGTTGATTATGAAGGTGAGATAATGCCCACTCATATGTTGATGATCACATATTTCTTTAAACATCATCAGACTACTCACAGAACTCATAAGATTTCACCAAGAATCAAATACTTATTGTACTTATTATTATACATATATGCAAATCCCAATCTCATACATATCATTTTTTATTTTTCTAAGTATAATTTTAGAATAAATGAAAATAAATGACTCAGACAAATTTCCATTTTTTCATTTAAACCAAGCATTACCTGGACCACATCTATGATATGATACACTGCTGGAATTATCAGCTGGACACAAATTGAACTGGACAGTTTGGCCTGAAAACGAAACAAAAGGAAACCCTGATGACTATTATGTATGCATATTGATAGATTACATCTGCCCTTCAATAGCTTCTGGGTCAGCTCCATAGAGACCTCATTGCAATAGCCAGTCATAAGGTGACCAGGATGTGAGTGATCACCTGAATGGCTTCCTGGTTGAGGAAAGGGGGTAACTGGCATATAAGATGTACCCCTGCAAAGGATCTCCTGGCCACAGCTGCCTCTTACTCACTGAGCAGAAGCTTAAGTCCAGGAGGATCCCTAAGCTGTGCAACAGTTTCAAAAGGGGAAGTGCAACTTCTAAAACCAATTCAATCTTGTCAGGACTGAGCTGAGGTCTGTTCCTCTTCAGCCAGAGCCAAGCAGCCTCCAGATGATGGGTTAGTGCATTCACATAATCTGGGTGAAGCAGTATAGGGATGGAAACAAGAATGGTTTGCAAAGATATAAAGATATAAAGAGATATAGGAAACATTATTAATGCAAAATATTTTTAGCTTTCTCTTTCCTTTCCTTTCCTTTCCTTTCCTTTCCTTTCTTTTCCTTGCCCTTGCCCTTGCCCTTGCCCTTGCCTTTGCTCTTGCCCTTGCCCTTGCCCTTGCTTCTACCCATCCTCTATGCAGATTTTTTATAATGTCCTATTAAATATCTTAATCATTATCTGCCAACTTGTTAGAAAAGAAACTTTGTCTTCCAAAAGACAAAGGAAATATCAACAACTTTGTCAATAAAGTTCTTGCATTAACCTGAGTTATGAAGAAGCCAAGAGATATTTAATTATCCTTCCTTTCATTGACAATAATTTCTTCAACATTATCCCTGGGTTCCCAATGCATCAATTAAATTCTACTTCTACAATGAACACAGTCAGACTAATATGAACTTAAAAGCCTACTATTCCACATAGGTTGCTTCTGTTATCAGTTTTGAATACACAGTACCTATGACAAGATAATATCTTCCCTCCATGGTTCATCAAGGAAGAAATCTAGTTTAGGCAGTGGAAAGCACACCATTCAATACACATATTACTGGTTTTTCAGTGTATGCTCCTGAATCTGTTGTTTGATACTACATCCATCATTTAACCTAAGGAAAGGGACAGCTCTAAGTATAATTATTCTTAGAGAATTTCTTAATAATGATATATAGATGGCTGATAGACCTTCTTGAAAGAAAATAACACCTTTGAATTCTAATTTCTAAAGTTTATTATTAATATTTTCTACCCATTCCATTTTAATATACCCTTCCCAACATGTGCTTATCATTCTGGGATACTGTACTATAGTGGTGGCTATCCTGGCTATAGTGGTGAAGATTTCTTTCTGACTGATCACAGAAAACTTGGTTGTTGAAGCACAGGGAATATTTAATTTCTCCAGTAATTAAATTAAAAGTTATGAATAGATAGGGAGGGCTGAGCTAGTCTTCCAACATCAGATACCAACAAGGCTTTGGGTTCTGTTAAATGGGATAGTAGTAGCCACCTACAATATCCCCATGGCAAGATAGACTGCAAATCGATTTAACAAATAAATAAACAATGCAGAAAGGCTGGGTTAGGAAGAACTTTATTAAAAAGTTCTGAGCTCAATTTCAAAACCAGGGCAGAAAAGCTATCTGTCACTGTGTTCCCAAAAGCAGGTTACACTGATATTAAAGGCATATGTCATAACATTGAAAGATGACTGTGATTTATTTCTCAGAATAATAGGTAGCAACCGGTCATGCAAAACATGAGATATACCATTGTTTCCAGTACTGTCCAGATTGTTCAATCTAACAAACTGTAATATTACAGCAGATTTTTCTTTTTAGACTCCAAATCTCTAACCGAGTCTTTCAGTACAAGTCTCCCTAAAGCGACTACTTTGCATTTGAATGAAACTATAATTGCAAGCATTCTCATCATGAATCTCCCAAACATCACTAGAAAATGTCAGCACGGTTTTCCTGGCACATACCTTGCAAGATACAGAGTACATAGGCAGATTAGACAATGTACTGTATAAGATATCTGGATTGAAAATATTGTAAAACTGTGTTTCTCCACCTTGGAAACTTTAAGAGGTGTGGATTCAGTTCCCAGAATTCTCCAGCCAGCCAAGATGGAGAAACTGTGGAAAGGCAACAAATAAGGAGGCAAAGATTTGAGGAAAAAGAAGCTCCTACATCTTTCCTGCCAAATAATTGATACAGTTTCCTTTGTATTAATGAAAACAAATGAGTCATTGCATTTGCTGGTAGAACTTTCATGTACAAAGGCAAACTGTTCTCCAGCACCATTGGATCAAAGCATAACGTTTAACTGGCAAAGATAACAGAATAATAGAATAACAGAGTTGGAAGGGACCTTGGAGGTCTTCTAGTTTCCTGCTCGGCCAGACAACCCTATACCATTTCAGACAAATGATTGTCCAATCTCTTCTTAAAAACTTCTAGTGTTGGCGCACCCACAACTTCTGAAGGTAAGTCGTTACACTGATTAATTGTTCTAAGTGTCAGGAAATTTCTCCTCAGTTCTAGGTTGCTTCTCTCCTTGATTAGTTTCCATCCATTGCTTTTTGTCCTGCCTTCAGGTGCTTTGGAGAATAATCACAAAGATAATCACAAAGAGTTGCACTGCTATGAGAAAACTGTACTGAATCCAGTGGTGAAACTCCACTCCAATGGAGTACGCAGTGATCATCCACAACTGATGGTGAGGAACATGGTTTCATCTGTTACACCTGCAGACAAGCAACATTTTCCCCCCTAATGATATCGGGGTTTAAGTTGGAGAACCTCAGTACACAAATATATATATCAATTTTGCAAAACTGATAAAGTAAGGCAACATTACTTGGATGGCTAACCTTAATCTTCAACCTATAGGTTCATAGACCTTGGAGAATAATGCACCACCACTGACATTCTGAAGTTGTGCATGATGTGTGTAGCTCAAATCAGATAGATCAGATATGGTGAAGAGTATTTCAAATGGATCAAAACTTATTGGCCTTGATAGGAACCAAAGAAGGTAAAAGCTTGGATAAAATAGATAATTCTTATAAGAAGGCACACACATACATCTTTGTAAACCCAGCTTCAACTGAATTTTTTGCACTATTTGTTAGAATTGAATAAACACGAACAATCAAATTGCAGAATGCATAAGCAGAATTTAGCAACTTGGTTTTCATATGATACTTACCCATAAAATAGGTATTGCCATATTATTTTAGTGATGTTTTCAAGAAGTTGCAGATTTGTTTGGGCATTAGGTTTGATTTGCACTAGGTAAATGATTGATATAACATGATTTTCAGAGTTGTGTTCGGATTAATGGTGGTTTTTTAGGTAATCAGCAGCATAATCAGGCTCAATTCATCCAAAAGAGCTATTTTGTTACGCCTCAACAAGATGAAGCAGAATGCAGTACACCTCTATGTTATTTCAAAGAGAAGATTTGAAGGTGCACTTTATTCGACCCTTTATTGAAAAGAAGCATGGCCCCATCCATTCATCCTTCTATCCATCAGTCCATCCATCTATATATCCATCCATTCATCCATCTGCACCTGTTCAGCACCTGGTCAATCTTTGCCAGAGAAGCTAAACACAGGGTAAAAACTTGGTACTTGAATGGAAGGCCAGAGCTTAGGCTGGATTGGAAAATAGGAAAAGATATCAGAACTTAGGGCAAACCACTTTTCACCACAACCAGGAAACATTCGTGTGATATGTGTGTTTGAATGTGTATATGATGGAGACAGATAGATTTCATGTTATGCAGTATGATCTCATTAACATGTATTGGGTGTATTTGATAAGAGTCAAATTTAGTCCTACAAAGGGCAATAATTACAACTGACCCATTTAAAGCATGAAAAAGTCAAAAACAAATGTATTGTTTATGAACATTTATTCCATACTTAACGTATTCTTCTAGGACTTTACAAATACCATTTGGAACATTTGCTTTTAGTTTCTCAGGACTTTTTCATTTATTAGCGAGGAGCACTGAAAATTAAAATTAATAAGTTTTCCAGCAGAAGTGGATGTTAATTTGAATCCATATCAAGAAATATTTAGCATTATTACTGCAAGTCCATTATAGGTTTGATGCTTCTAATTCAAAGTGATATAACTACATGCACCCATTTCACTATTTTCAGGGAAACGTTAGATTCCTTTGAAGGAGGGGGGGGGGGAAGACATTCAACAAGATCTAGCATATTAAAACTTTGCTTTAATATTTGCTAACACCATTACTGACATTTTTCAGGGCATGTTCTCTGGGTTTTTCCATTCCATATATAAAGAAATTTCCTTTTCAGCCTCTCTTGCATTATTTATTGGGACAGTCAATCAACATTAACTCAGATAAGCAAGTGGAAAAAAGGCACACATAATGCAAATTAGCATTCTGGCCAATGTAGACTTTGTATTTTCATTACACAGAAAATGAAAAGCAGAACAATTTTAAACTCTGTGAGCAAAAGCACCCTTTGAACTTGAAATACATGATATTAAGAAATGTTTTGACAATACTGCACTGAATTAATGGCATGGCGCAATGAATGATGGTATCTAATTAAATTCTTAATTAAATCTTGTCACAGTCTCTCATTGAGAAAAATATAACACAGTTGGATTGGATATTTTTTCTTTGTAAATTAGCCCATGGCTGATTAACAGGTGCTCATCATATATTAATTACTGAAAAATGGAACGTGGCTTCAGAAGGAAGTGAACATGCAACATATCTATGCACCAATGGCTTTTTCAAACAGAAAGTGATGGGTTCTATCTGAGAGCTACATGGATTTTATGCAAATCACACTCTTGAGAAACAGCAGTGCACCCAAATATATGTTAGGAGATACAAAGCAAATAAATGAAAAGACGAAATATTCCCAATATTTTGGATGACTTTCCATGCACTCTTTTTTAAATGCTGTAGTCATGCCATGCAGGACACAATGATATAAATCCCACTGGCAGAATTATTTGCTCTTTCCTTTGGGAGTGACCAGAATGCCTATCCAAAATATCCAGAAGATGGGAGATTTTCAGAACAATTTAAAGGGAGAGTAAGGTATTGCCAAAGGGAGGAGAAGAAAGTGAAATTTACATTCCATCATACTAAATGTAGCTCACTATATTGGACCTACCAAGATCTGAGTAACCATAAAGAATACTTCTCAATTTGATGCTCCCAATGATGACAGACTTACCAAATAAACTCCCTAAAAATATGTGGAAGTCTACTTCTGGGTATAATTTCCTCTCCAGTGTACCTCATGCTCCAATGTTATAGAATCATAGGATCAGAAGGAATCTTGGAAGTCTTCTAATCCAATCCCCTGCCCGAGGCAGGAAACTTTATTCCATCCGAGACATATGGCTTTCATTTTTTTCTTTTTTTTTTATTGAAAATTTTATAAAATTTTACAATATAAATCCCCCTTCCCCCAAACCCAACCCTCCATCCCTCCCCCCTCACTTCCCAAAGCCAATCACAGGGTTAACAATAAAATAATCATAATCTAACTAACATTAATCAACTATTAATCTAACAAATCTATAACTTCCTTTAACTCTCTTTTAAAACAAATATACAATTATTAAATACCATAATAATAACA
>NW_015387006.1:458050-459688 GCF_001527695.2 Protobothrops mucrosquamatus | reverse complement strand
TTGTCACTAAACAAGAAATCACTAAAGAAGAGTGGCCATATATGATGCTCTAAAGCACAGTATTGTCCAGTGTGAGAGAACATACTTGCCAGTGCAAAACTAGGTTAATAGTCTATCAGAACTAGATTATGTAGGAATGGGCTCCTGTTTTTGCTTTTCTTTTTTTCAAAGAGGGCCTATAATGATATAAGTTCTGAAATCATTAGATTTCCCCTCCCCCACCAATAAAATTTACAGTTCCAGGAATTAGAAGTAGACATACTGTATATATAAAATAAGGATACTCATGGGAACAATGAAGTCTGACAACTGTCAGAACTATGCAGAAAACCTGTCCCTACCACTTTGTTTTAGTGGACACAGCTAGTAACTCAGATAAACTAAAACATTTCATAGATGCTTTGAATTTACGTTTGTAAAAGTTTGATTCCATGGCAAAGTATGGGAAACTGAAAGAGAGCATAAAGATCAGCCTTATACCTAGGCAGATTATTGATCCTCCCAGCTCAATATTTTCTGCCTTTAATGTTAGTGGGTATCTGGGATTTTCAGATAGAAGTCTCTTCCAGCCCTATCAAGAGAGATAACATGGATTGATTCTGGGACCTTTATCTTGGATAGAAGAAAAAAGCATATTGGGAGGGAAACGGTCAAAGGGGGGAAAAGTGAACAGCAAGGCAGAGTGTGACACGACCTCTTATTCAGCAACTCCCTTCAATTTGTCTCTGGCAACTTTGTATTTAACAAACAAAAACTATAAAGTCCCATCCTTTACAGTGTTCTGTAATTCACACAAGGCAGTAACTAGACCTTACATAGAACCGAAAGGGTTGAAAATAGGAGACTTAAGGGCTTCTGCTTTGCAAGAAACAAAAAGACATGATTAAAATTGCCTTCACTGCATATAGAAATTGTGAATAACAGATTCTCTTTACGTGGGAGCAAAACAAAACCATTTGTGCTTGTGCTAAAATTCAGCAGCAAGATGTGAACACCTTCAGCACATTTCTCAATCTCAGAGAATATATAACAATAGCAATAGCACTGAGACTTATATACCACCTCACAGTGCTTTACAGCCCTCTCTAAGCAGTTTACAGAGTCAGCATATTGTTCCCAACAGTCTCGGTCCTCATTTTACAGACTTCGGAAGGATGGAAGGCTGAGTCAACCTTGAGCAGGTGAGAATCAAACTGCCGGACTGCTGGCAGTTGGCAGTCAGCAGAATTAGCCTGAAATACTGCATTCTAACCACTATGCCATCATGGCTCTTGTGATGGCTTTAGATACAAATTATTTCCAGTGTTTAAAATCCTTTCAGGAAATAACATGATTTTTTCTGTCCTTCCTTGGATAAACAAGTCATATTAGAGAATTAATAATTATCCAAATGCAGAAAAGCCATTCTATACATAAGCATCTTATAGAGGAAATCTTTTGGTTAGATGTTAAATTACCAATCAAAGCAAACTTGTCCTTGCATAGATAGCATCTTATAGCAGGCCAGGTGACCTGTTCTTTTCCCATGTATATCGACCAGCAAAGTGGACATTTTATTTTTGTGGTTTTCCATTCAACATTTTTCATTGTTCTACTATGTTCCGCCTTCTGCCACAGATTCCCTCCCATAGACCGGTA
>NW_015387006.1:441153-457978 GCF_001527695.2 Protobothrops mucrosquamatus | reverse complement strand
GGGAGGATTTTAAATCGGGTTTATCTTAAGAGTAATTTTAAATAGCACAGCTTTAAATATTCGGTTTTAATTGGTTTTACTTGGGTGGGGTTGTAAATGTGTTTATGTTTTTTAATATGTTGTGAGCCGCCCTGAGTCCCGTTGGGAGAAGGGCGGGATATAAATCAAATAAAATAAATAAATAAATAAATAAATAAATGTTGGAGGCAATACTTTGGAAACCCACGTGGCTTGATATCCAGCATAACTACAACCATCTGTAGATTCTGCTAAAGAGAATATAAGGCTTCAATCACCTCCAAATAGTATGGTAATGCTGATGTATGCATCTTTAGAAATGAATGCTTTATGTTGTAACAGTTTAGGAAAGTTTTATGGATTTCTATGCAATGCATTCATTTTAATATTTCCTAGGAAATATTAAAGTAAATAAATGATCTGATGCCACTGAGAATATAGAAACAGTTGTTTCATGCATTGATAGGTCTCCATTTATTAACTATTCTTTCTCATAGAATGATGTGTTATTTTGTATCTTGCATTGTTTAGGTTTCCACGATATATCTTGACAATGTTAACTTACTTTTTTTTACCATCCATTATTGGTTCAATAGCAGTTTACTGAGTAGAGGTATGCTTCATGGGTTGCAATTGTCATATAATGCAGCCACACGAAGAATTTGGGAACCCCAAGGATGGGGCATCTGTAACACGAGCTGCATTGGGTACCAGTTTGCTTCTGGGTCCAATTCAAGGTGTTAGTTATGACATTTAAAGCCCTACATGGGGCAAGGCCAGTGGTGGGATTCATCCAGTTTGGACCAGTTCGGCAGAACCGGTAGCTAATTTTTTGTTGCCCAGACCCCAAAGGGACTTCCGGAAGTGGCATTGACACAGAGAACCATTTGTTCACATATTTGAATCCCACTACTGGGCAAGGTTACTTGGGGTAATGGGACTGTCTTCACCCCATTACATCAGCCCAAGCCAGCCGGTCAGACAGAGAATATATGCTAGAGACCCCATCAATTAAAGAATTTCAAATGGCAGGGTCCAGGAAGAGAGACTTCTCTGCCATTGTCCCCGCCCTTTGGAACATTTTCTTCCTCAGAGATGAGGTCCCCCCCACATTCTCCTGGCCTTTCAGAAATGTCTGAAGACCTGGCTCTGCTGACTTATGTGGGGCTCACAAAGGACCATGCAGCCGTGGGGCTGGTTAGCACCTTGAAGGCCCTCCCTCATCTTTTTAATTCTAACTATTTTATTTTTGTGTTAGCTCCTCCTGTTAAAATGTTTATTATATATAGATTTTATGTGTTTATATCCTACTTGTACGCTCCTCAGAGTTGCTCGGTGAGGGAAATGAGCAGTTTCTAAATGTGATATATCAATATATAAATAAATAATGGTATCTTTAAAGCGGCAAAATATTACAACTAGAATTACCCCCAGCAGTAAAACAAAATGGTAATGTTACCTGATCAAAGTTGGCTTTGATGGTTAAGATGCTTTTGTAATGTTGGAAAAGGAGAAAAGTAACTCTTTTTGACCAGAAATCCTGGTTTTTCTGACATGGAGGATGAACAATGCACCATTAAAAAAAATAAATGCTGTTACTATGGAAAAGTTGGTTTAAAGTGTACAATTAAAATAAACATCTGTATTTCAGTTGGCTTTTTTATTATTGTTAGATTGCAAATAGTGATGATTAAGATTGCAAAATATAAAGGTAAATAAATATTTATTTATTTTTGATTATTAAATTTGTATGGTGCCCATCCCAGGGGAAACCCCTAGGCAGTGTACAACCAAATAAAAACAAGATAGAACATTAAAATAATAATATATGATTATATTATTATAGAAATAATAAAATAATAAATATATTGCTTAACAATAATATTAATGTTAAACCTGACTAAAATCATCAAAGATGGCAAAAGTATCTTATATTTTTAAAGTTTAAATGCATATTATAAAATTTAAACTATTAAGGAACTTATTATAGTAAAAAAGAACATTATCTTGGAGTTTTATTGATTACCCTGTACACTGAGTCAATATAAAATCCAAAGGAATGATGTGATATAAGCTGGGTGCACAGTTTGAAAATGTTGAAGAAGACTTACTTGAAACATCACAGAAACATAACATCACCTTATTGATTTTAAACAGTAAACATCTGGACACCTGTTTTCTGGCTTCCATGTGAACCTAAAAAAAATATTGCTCTGTTAAGCATCTCATTAACATACATGAATAGTTTTAGGCAACTGAAAGCAATGCCTTTTTTTTTTTTTGCAAACAGTAAGTTCTAAAACAAATAAATACTGATACTAATCAGTTCCTATGTCTTTAATTTTTTTAATGTAATTTATTTTTGTGTTATTTCTATTGATGCTGTATAATTTCAATAGGATCATTCATTTCATTGAAGAGCAAAGCAAATATATATATATATATATATATATATATATATATATATATACACACACACACATATATATATATATAGTGTATATATTTATATATATAAAGATGTATAAATCCCATCACCATCAAGTGGCCTATTGTCTGGTAATATTTAGTCTTTTGAGAAAAAGGCAGAAATTGATGATAAAGTCATAGAATCCTTTGCAGCATGCCCACTTTCTGCCATGCTGGGAGATACTTTGAGAATTAGATGTTTCCATGGCAGGAATGCTGATTCTGTCAACTGTCACCTCGTAGCAGGACTGAGGAAGAGAAACAAAGTATTCATTAAGATGTGGGAACACTTGGAGAAAATAAGCATCAGACTGAAACTGTAATGGGTATAAGGAAGGATTGTGACCTCATGTTGACTGTAACTGCTTTCAGTGAATTCATTCTGGTAGGCAATGAATATCCTTATCTCACCATGCTTTGGGTAGACTCTGCCAAAGAGTCAGAGAGTCCAACAGCCACCATGGGAGTCAAATTATAGAGGAAACCAACCTATCAGCATGGTTCCTAGTAATACACAGCAGTGTTGCTTCTCAACCTCAGCAACTTTAAGATGTATGGACTTCAACCCCCAGCATTCCCAGGCCACTACATTTTAAAGTTGATGAGGCTGAGAAACACTGGAACAAGGGATGGAGAGACTGTCAGAAAACTATGTTTTTTTCTTATTCTTGATTCCAAACAAAGGCTTCTGCAGCAAAAGGGCATTGATGTTCAGTTCCTATCCTATAGTCAGGAGCATCAGGAGACCATCCAGGTAGCCAATTAGGATGGATTACAAGCACTGTGAAACAAAGAAACAAATCATGCTGAAGGATGATTGGGCTGCAGAGTCTTTTGGCTGAAGGATCATTAGAGGCAAAAACTGGTTTGATGCAGATGCTCAAGCAATGTTGACAACATGTGTGCTCTACTGCCTTGTCTCTAGCAGCCTTGTTACCACAATCCCACAATTATTCTGCTCACTTGCCAAGTCTCCTTCAACCTGGGGAAAAATCAACTTCAAGCTACAGGTACCTCATCTACTGTGAAAATGCAGCAACCTTCACAGTTAATCAATATTCGAAGAGTCCCTTGTTACCTGAAAAAATTCTTCTTCTCTCACAGCAATAATCTTTCTAGATATTTTGACTCTCAGGGCCCCAGTAGAAATGGACCTTCCAAGCACAAATTATGAGATCCAACCTTTATGAGCCTCCTTCCTTTCTCACTATCCTTTGTGGGATTTTCTTCCAGACCTGGATAGATGATTAGTTGGCTGGTTCATCTCCTTTTCCTTTAATGTACAGCAGAAACTCCAGAGTACATGAGGCTATGTGACAAATGCATATTTATAGGCATATGTAATGAAGATATCATTTCCAACCACACAACTCAGCCACATCCTTTATAGATTGGAAAATCATTTAAAAATGCATTTCCTGAATCATGAGGATTACTAAAACTGTTTGCAGGCAAGGCCATCAGGAGGAAACACCTCTTCTCAGCCAACTGTGCCAATAAAAAATCCATATTGTAATCTGCAGGTGATTAATCCATCTTAAGTTGAAAAAGAGGGAAGTGAAGAACTTGCTTCTATCCCACTAATTATTATGCTGCCTGGAAACCATGAGGTGAGATCTCAGAGGGGAACTAAAGTAAACTTGCTGAGCAGTGTCTTTAAGCGATTGTGACGTCTAAGGAACTGTAACATGCCGCAGTAAATAAATGCACTCAGTTAACACAATTAACTATAAAAACCCAACACACTTCTGGGCTAGCAGATAACTCAGTCCTTCACTTTTAATTGGTATTTAGATCAAGCTGTTTCTCTGGACATGCCTGGGGAAAAGAGAAAGGAAATTTACAGAGTCTGAATCAGCCCTTCACTTGGAACAATGTTTAGTGCCAGATGTCTTCATTTTTGGGTGGTGTTGGAGAGAGATAGGGGGGGGGACTGCTTTCCCCCCCACTAGTTCACACTTAATTTGAAGAAAGAGAATTTGTTTTTGAAATCACTTTCTAAGGAGAAAAACAATGCAGATATTCTTTGAAATGGAGGGAAACATTTTTTTGCACTTAACCAGGTGGGTTGCATGTGAGTGAAGAGTATGTGTTTCACTGTTCAATCATCTCTCCTCTGGTCTGCTGCCTTCCTGATTTTCCATTTTTCAATTAAATCCCACAGGAAGATACCAGAGGAAAATCCTCCTGTGGGATTTTTTCAGACAAAAAAGTTTTTAAGGAGGTTCCTGAGTAATGGAACTGTTTGTTTGTTTAATGAACAATGAAACAGAAAACAATAAAACCAGAATCATTCGTTCATTCATTCATTCATTCATTCATCCATTCATTCTCACCATCCATCTGAACAAGTGATTCTGGATAGTGAACAAAGAGAAGAAATTATTAAATACAATAAAAATTAATAAATAAGGAAGACTAAATATATGCATTAATGGAATAAAAAATACAAGTTCGGGTTTTAAGATAATAAAAATAAAATAAAATAAACTAAGATAAGAGGGATAGCAATAGCAGAATACTAATCAAGTGAAACCTACTAAATGCTTAAATCTAGATGAAGGGCCCAATAAAAATTAATATTACAGCAGCAATATTTGTACCAACCAACTGGTCGGGGAGGGACTTTACTGTGAAACTTTGAAAGAATTTCTCAAGCATTTAAAAAAAAACTAGGAAAAATAGAAGCCCCCATTCATAGGAAGAAAACTTCTGAGCAATACAGAGCAAATTTTAGCATAGAGTGACAGCCTTTTATTCTAAAATTCATCTCTGGATTACCTGAAATAATAGCAAAGCAAGTGTAAAATACCTTACTTTCACCACTGAGTAAACGCATTAGAGGTAGAATAAGAAAATAGTTCTCCAAGTTAGAATGTTAAAGGCTTGAATTTTAGCATTAAACTTGACACAAAGAAAACAGCCCAGAGAAAACACTTGGTGGCTACTTAAGGTTTGCCCTCAGAGTAATGCTCTTTAATAGAGAAGATAATTTGCCACACAACCTATTGGGGAGGAATAGCTTAGCTGCCCTCTGAAAATAATTGGCACAGTGCAAGTGAGTTAAATCAAGCTCTTACATGAAATATAGAGTCACAAAGATCTAAATTACTGTATTAGGACATCAGGAAGCAGAGAGAGGACTTAGCACAACCATCTCTTACCTTTGCATAATCCTTCCTCTTTCTTCTAATATTTTAGAAACAGCCATGGGATTCATTATGGATTGCCTCCCTGTTCCTATCAACCTTCTTGGATGAACAAATAACAACAACAACAACAACAACAACAATAACAACAACAACAACAACAACAACAACAACAACAACAATAATAATAATAATAATAATAATAATAATAATAATAATAATAATAATAATAATAATAATAATCCAATGTTGCAACTTTTAGACCCCCCAAAGATATTGGAGGTAAATTTAATCAGTGCTGCAATAAACTTGGAAATATTATAGCAATATGTTTTAAAGTGTGAAGCCAAGTAAAGCAAATAAAGAGAAACCGAATCCTTTCCTATTTGCAGACACCACGTCTTGCATCCCCGTTTTCTGAAAAGTATCTTTGAAATGAATTTTAGTTGCCCACCTGCTTGCTTGCCTTATTTAATTAATTTGAGTAAACATTGGTGCTACCTGCAATTTTGGGAACTTGTGATTTATGGGCTTGGGTTTGAAGGAGAAGAGTAACAACTAACCCAAATGGCACAAATAGCTTATTGTGCAAGTTCTGCAGAATGATAATGATAATGATAATGATAATGATAATGATAATGATAATAATAATAATAATAATAATAATAATAATAATAATAATAATAATAATAATAATAATAATAATAATAAAGTTGGAAGGGACTTTGGAGGTCATCTAGTCCAACCCCCTGCTCAGGCAGGAAACCCTATACCATTTCAGACAAATGGCTGTCCAGTCTCTTCTTAAAAACTTCCAGTGTTGGCGCATTCACCGCTTCTGGAGGCAGGTTGCTCCACTGGTTAATTGTTCTAGCTGTCAGGAAGTTTCTCTTTAGTTCTAGGTTTCTTCTCTCTCTGGTTAGTTTCCATCCGTTGCTCAGATAGACCTGAGTATTAAATGGATTACATGTGCACCTATGAACTACCCAACAAGTCACAACTAAGGAAAGCTAAACAAAACAAAACACCATGACAGTCTCTCAGTTGGTTTAATAAAGATGAGAGAACATCCCAACCCAATGACATCCAGGAAGCTATTAAAAGCCTGGCTAATTTCCCAGGCTTTGGGACAAAGTGAAGGTTGAGTTTTTGCTGGGGTTTTTTTTTTTTTTTTTTTTTTTTGGTATTTGGTGCTTTTGGGGACACTCATGATTTCCTTTTTGTCTTTTGTAATGTTTTTCTCCACCCAAAGTCATTGGGAGTCAGGTACTCTATAAATTGAATTAACCAACAAGTAAATCTTCAGAATCGGTTTTTGAGGAAACTTTTGACATGCTTTGAATTAGTGTGTCCTGTTGTGTCCTTTTAAATCTTATCTGATTGTACACATGGCCAAAGTGTCAGGCTAGGACAGATCTAAGCCCTTTGGTCTTATTGAACAAAAGGATTTGACCCAAGTAATATTATTTTCTAACAATACAGTGTGCAATTAAGAAATAAGAATCATTGCCATTGATTATAAAAAGAAAAAAGTATAAAATAATGTCAGTATTTTTATTAATAACTATTCTTCTTCTTCTTCTTGCGCCATATACATTATCGGACGTTGGCGATCATATTGGCGATCCTATTTTTAATCAGCAGCCGCACGAAAAAGTGCTGTTGAGTTTTGTCCAAACCAGTCCCTTAGATTTTGAAGCCATGATGTTCTTCTTCTGCCTGGACCTCATTTGCCTTCAATATTTCCCTGGAGGATTAAATGGAGTATGCCATATTTTTCTGGGTGTCGCATCACATGTCCGAAATATTCTAACTTTCATTTTTTAATTGTTTTGATGATTTTCCTTGGCTTTCCCAGGCAGCTTATCACCTCCTTATTTCTGATCTTGTCAGCCCAGCTTATACGTAACAGTTGCCTGTAAATCCACATTTCAAATGCTTCTAGTCTCTTCAGGTGGCCTTCTGTCAGAGACCAACTCTCTACTCCATAGAGCAGGATAGAAAAAATATAACATCTGACAAGCCTGATTTTCAGTTTTAGGCTTATGTCGTGACTGCAGAAGACCTTTTTCATTTTGAAGAATGCTGTTCGAGCTTTCTCTATTCTTGTCTTTACTTCAGTGGTCATGTCCCAGCTTTCATGTAAATTAGAACCGAGATGCGTGATCCTTTCAACTTTTTCTAATGGTATTCCTTCTGAATTTATTGGTGGTAAATTAACGAGTTGTTTGTTGACAACCATGAGGTGTTAAGCTTCAAGCCGTATTTTTCAGATATTTCTGTGACTCTGTTGATGAGGAGCTGAAGGTCTTCATGCTTACTGGCAAGCAGAATTGTATCGTCAGTATATCTTAAAATTGTTGCTCCAAACACCGTTTACTTTGATGCCAGCATCGATGTTCTCCAGTGCCTCATTGAAGATTGACTCAGAGTAGATATTGAACAACAGTGGAGACAGAATACATCCCTGTCTGACCCCTCTTCTTATTTCTGCATCAGCTGAGTATTAACTATTACAAATTCTATTATATCTTTTCTGTAATTAAAGAAGAACAACTCACTTCTCCCTTCCAAACAAATGCTTTTTTTGCTGCAATTTCTCAAAAATAATGTTGAGAGAACAATTAAACCAACTAGATCAGGGGTGTCAAACTCAATTTCATTGAGGGCTGCATCAGCATTGCAGTTGGCCTTGGGGGGATGGGTGGGTGTGGCCAGGGTGGGTGCAGCCTACTGGGTGGGCGTGGATGGAGTGGGTGTGGCCTACATTGTTCGCGTCAAGGGGGCCTGTGGGAGCCTGGGCAGGAGTGGGACAGATCTGAGGGACTCTGGCAGAAGGGGGCGGGACCGGGGCAAGTGCCAAGGCATGGTTAATTTCTTCATTCCTCACAAAGGGTGACACCTTCCCAGCATGCACCCAGGGGGTGGGGCCAACGAGGCAGGGGCTGGTTCCTCGCTGTTTCTGGGTGGCCTTGTGGAGCTAAGACTGAATGCATTTCAGCATAGATGGCCACCACAAAATTGTACATTGGCTCCCAGCTGGCCTGGGCCAGGGCCAAGGCAGCAGGGGCCATTCCCTCACTGTTTCCAGGATGGCTTCATGGGCCACATGAAACCACTTCACGGGCCACATCTGGCCCCTGGGCCTTGTGTTTGACATGTCTGAACTAGATAAAAATCTGAGCATGAATGGAAATCCTTGGGAAAATAAATTCAAGGTCAGATACCTTGAAATTAAAAAAAAAATTTTTTGTGGAAGTCAGCTTTTTTTCAGCCAATTGTCTCATATTTTGATCTTTGGTTTGGGATTTGCCATTCTCTAGGAGCAATATGGGGCTTGACCTGCTGTTTGTTATACTGTAGATTGAGATGTGTATTAAAGTTTACAATTCTGTATTTCATAACGTTATCCATGAATATATGCATGAAATTGGCTTAAAAGGAGCAAGCAGCATTAACAGGAATGTGGATATAGGTGATCCATAACTATTGCTTAATTGATCTTTGAACAAGCCTTCAAAGTCTCTCATCAAAGACGCCTAAGCAAACTTTAGAAAACAGGAGATTAAAACAGATTACTTTTATGCATTGGTAATAGAAACCCAAGAATACAAATAAACTGAGGGATGCAAACATTTCGATTTACCAAAGAGCTCTGTTGAGGCTTGCTCATAAACAGTCTTAAATTGGAGAGAACAGGAAGGATGGCCAAATTTGCTGAGAATATCCAATTATACAGAGAGCTTAAAACACAAAGGGATTATGAAAACTTTTAAAGAATCTCTTTTTAAAAGCCAAGGATAAAATAGTGTAGGTGTTTTTTTGCAAGAAATCTTACCTCGTAATCTGAAAATAGCAGTGACTGACCCAAAAGGGGAATTTCTTATGGGATAAATAGATATTGATTATAACTTGCACCAATTATTATTAAATACTTTATTGTATTTGGGCACTCTGCTTCATATCTGCTATTTTTCTGATATGCAGTTATTTTGGACCTAACCAGAAAAAAATAATTCAAAGAAATATGCTGATCCATGACTTTTTCTGATACAGCATTTTAAAGATTTTACTGTTCATTAGCTTCAGAGGTGTATCAAAATGATTTTGTGCACTTAAGGCAATAAATGATCAAAATGTTATACATTATAATACTAATGCAGTGATGGAGTTCAATATGTGGAGGTAAAGCTCTACCTCATTTGGTCACAAACAACTAAATGCTGGTCTTTGAAACACAGTTTCTACCTTCACATATTTACTAAAACTGGGACTTTTAGAGGAGCAAAATCCTGGAGAATTTTTCAACTTTGCACTATGTGTAGAAATGTTCAAGTATTCTTTGAGTAACTTTTCCTCCTGATAATATGTATGTAGCTCTCTCTCCATCTCCATTTCCATCTCTATCTATCTATTTTTCCCCCCTGAAATAACCCTCTGAGTTAATCAAGCAAACCTTTATCAAACTTCACAACGTACCCTAGGGAGAGATTGATACAAAAACAAATCCTACATGACAGATGTCTTTCAGCATCATATAATATTCTTATGAGAATCCCGACATAGTTGTGATGTGTAAGAAACAGGAGTATAAAAGCCTTGGGATCATTAATCAATTCTGAGTATAATTCATTCATTCTTTTTTTTAAAAAAGCTGAAAATAGTATTCACTGTCATAGCTAAGAAGAATCTTATTTTAAAAGAGGTTGCATGAGTTGCATTCATTCCAAAGTTGTCTATATAAATACCAAATAATTAATAGAATAAAATGTCACAGAGTAACATTAACAAAATGATTAAATTGTTTAAAAAAGCAGGCATCCTGAAAAACAAAGGCCATGAACACCAATGGGAATTACTTCTTTTCAAGTAAGCCCATTAGAACTGCAGTCTTGCTGATATATTATGTATTTGTTCCATATATTGTAGTTCAATTACCAAACCGAATGAAAAAAAATGGTATATTTTCATGACACATTGACAAGTATGCTGTAAAACAAGGCTTTAAAATAAAGAAGAGAGAGTGCTTATTTATAACTTTTCAGAACTATTGTAACAGCACTAAAATGTATTGCCAACATTCAATTTTTATGTAAAAGACTTATTTTATATTCATGAATATAATTTAAACATTGAGCATAGTTTGACATTAATCAATGGTTCTTTAATAACAGGCATTTGTAATGGCAACTCTTCTATTATATTGGTTCTCTTCTTGGCTTCATAATTCTCTCCTTACTTTGATAGGATCCAACCATAGATTTTAAAAAAGTGTCAAGCTGGAGTGGAAGAGTATATTCAACAGAAATTAAGACTGGGGGTGAGATAAATAAAAAGTCCGGCTGAATTTCTTTTACAATTTATACAATATTAATGTGATGTAGGTCCTAGTACAGAATGGATTGTACAAAGGCAAGGAGTTTTATTTTTTCATTACCCCCATATATTCCTCTTTAGGTGTTTGGTCTACTCTAAACAAAACAGCCAACTACAATTCTTTGAAGGCTTCACTGTTGTAATCAAGTCCAGTTCTCAGTTAAGGCTGAATATGCACCATGACATGATTGATTATCAAGATATTTTTGGTTCCCAGTGACCACATAGACAGATTTTTCTCCATGAGAATCTCTCTAACCTATTTTTTCAAGTCTCCCAATGGTGCACTCATTACCACCTTAACTGAGTTCATCCATCTTGCTGTTCATCATCCTTTTTTCCATCTCCCACCTTTCCTGAGACCTGGGTCTTTGCATATGTCCAAAGTAACTTGCTCAAAGCCTCAGGTGAAAACTCTAGGTTGATTTGTTTGATGATCCATTGATTTGTTTTTTTTAAAACTGTGCATGGTATTCTCAGGAGTCTTCTTTGATACCAGAGTTCAAAGGGACCAATAATTCTTCATATCTTGATTCGGGGAGTGCCAAAATTGAAAAGATTTCCAAAAAAACACCATAAAAAGAGACAAAAGCTGTGTCAACACTCTCTGTGAGCCAACATGCCTGCTTAATGGCTATATATAATTAAAAAACAAGAGAGCACTTTCTGGAAATTCCTAACAATATTTACAGATGAACCAAACCATAAGGGGCATCAAACTATGACCATGCCTAGGGTGCCAAAATATCTAGAACAGCCTTTGCTGCAATTGCAATTGCAATGTAGTGTCCCTATGACTATACAAGGTAAACTGTTGGCTAGAAATTTATAGTGTGCACACTTTGCATATAGAAACTTGCAGGCAGGTTTCGAACTACCAAATCTGAGCTGCAAAAACATCAAAAGGCTACTCAGTCATAGCCAAGAGATACAGAATTCTCTGGCTCTTGGCTCCCATATATTGACTGTCCAGATTTTTCAATCCAGCGCTGGCATTATAGGTTCCAGATTCAATTGCTAGCATTTGCAGAAGTGCCTGGGAAATTTCTTTTTGGTTTTCCTGCAGAGCCAATGCCAGACATTATCATTACATCTGTACTAGATGGGCTATTGGCCAGTCTTTTGATAAGGTACCTCATTTTTAAAATTAACATATTCATAACATTCATTTCATTGTAATCAAGACACATTCTTCCATACTTTTAGCTCTTGTGTTTGGAGAAATTTACACTTTAAAAAGAAAATCCCCTATTCCAATAGTTTCATCCCATCTGGAAATTTACATAGTTTTGCATTCATAAGAGAGACATGATGAGCATATCACATAAGCCACAGGTCTTTCAGAAAGCAAGTTTCTGTAGTGCTAGCACATGGACTTTTTGAAAAATGAGTAACTAAGATACAGCACAGATAAATCTGTTCCATAAAAGCAATATTGTCCATAGAAAATTAAACTAATAAACAAGAGAGGGCTAGAGATTACAATGTCAATAAACAGAATAACAGGAAGAAAATAAACACCTTTTTCTTTTATTGCTCTTTTCCCAGCGTCCTAATGTGTTCAATTTCACATCAATATACAGTTGAAGGAAAGTTTTCTTTTATATATATATATAACAAGTTTTTATTGGTTTTCCAGTTTTACATTTGAGTATTTGGAAAGCAGTGTGGTGATTGGGTAGTCAATAGTACAATAACAAAATCTTTAGTACATATCTCAGGTTACATCGTCAAAAAATTCCTTCTCTATTTCCCTTAACATTTGCTATATCATATTTAAGCTAGTAAATTTCTAATTATAACAAGTTAAAACATTTATCATTATATTTTTGCTTGTACATATCCATGTCCTGTATTTAAATTTTACCTAATTTTTAATTACAATATTCCAATTTAACCTTTAATATCCATAGTATTTAAGTTTCGGGTAACCCAAATTTCCTTTATTTCACTACATAAAAATTATAATATGTAAGATACACCTATTACTTACTTGATTATATTCTTATTTTATTTCATAAACATTTTCTATTTCTCATCCTAGTACATCACTACTTACTAATGGAGTATCCTTCATTGTCTCAAATCCATCGTCTGTGTTATCTGGGCTAAACAATAATTTGAAGCTATTCCCTAATAATTAATTTTCATTTCCCTTATAAATCTAAATCCTCAATATTAGGCCAATTAATCCCTTATTTTTATCATTTTTTAACAATAGTTAAATCTAATAATCATATTTCCCTTCATCTCAAAATCTCCCTTTAGCCCATTAGTTGAGACTTTAGGATCCTCTCTAATAAATCAAAAGAACCCATTTTTAAATCTAACTCTAGCTTTCTTTTTATGCCAGCCAAGCTTCCATACCAATGCCTTTAGATCATCAGATTGATCTCCCTTCATTCTTCCGCATGTTACTTGAATCAAAGGAGACCATCTAGTTATCAATTTTCCAGAGGAATTGGCCCCTTTATGGCCGTTGAGTTGTTGCCCTGGTAACCCAGATCCCCATATTTGCTCTAACATATTTGTCTTCAATTCAATCTGGTCTTCTTCCTCAGGTTTCTTCTGGTCTAAGCAAAATGTCATGTCCAATTTTATGATTGTTGGTTGGTTGTCTAGGTTTTCAGTAGGCTGTACTTGTTGATCTTTAGCACCATCCATCTTGGTATTACTTTCTTCTGCTTCTGTTGTTTTTTAGGTTGTAGATTCTTTAGTTGCAATCAGGATTTGGTTGTCTAGATTTTCAGTACATTGTTCTTTAAAGTCCTCTGTCTTGGTATTAATTTCTTCCGCTTCTGTTGTTTTTTGAATTGTAAGTTCTTTGGTTGCAATCAGGGTTTCACTTTGTAGATTTAAGCTGGCGCTTTTATCTTTCAGTCTAGCTTTAATTATCTCAGTAGTTTCAAGAATTTTTTCAAGTATAAGTTTATAATTAAGTTAAGTTTGTTGCTGGTCTTCCTCCATTTCTGAAGTGGTTGTAGATAGTCCTTTAGTGAAGGCTATTTATTAAATGAAAGTCAGTAAGTATTCACCTGCACAGTCCTAAAAAGCAATTTCGCCACCCAGCTGTTCTCTCTGCTTTTAATCTCTTTTAGATAATACCAAGGACAGATCTGGGCTATGTGCAGGTCTTTTTGTCAAGAATATTCACTTGCTGTACCAAGTTTCACCACAAGATGTCCTTGATAACATTTAAAAAAAATTTCAAATCCCAGGCTAGGTTTTTATCCAGTTTAAGTTCTTTTTCATCTTTTTTACAAGTAGATAGAGTAGCAAATCTCCGTGAAAGTAGGAACTTTTTGGGTCCCAAAATATCAAAAAGAAGCAAATTCAATTATTTAGTAGTACTTTTCAAGGCTTTGTTTTCCCTAGGTAGTCAGAGGCCGCCATTTTAGAAGGTGGGAGGAAAACGTTCCCTTCCCTCTCTCCTCACAGGGGGAAGAAATTCCAAGAGGCTTTTTACAGGAAAAATACTTGGGGTAAAAAGAAGGTAGGATCTCACCCAATTCCTCCGCGGTGCTTTCAAAGTGCTTGTTAGTAATTTTGGCCTCAGCTGGTAGCAGCTTGGTGATGGGACATGTTAATGGCTGATCTTTTCCCTGTCAGTTCAAAGAATTTCCCAGGATCAAACGGAAGGGCTGCTGCCCTTCTGCGATTGCCCAGGAGTCCTCTTCACGCTTGTTGCCCCTCCAGGGCAACTTCCAACCCTTTTCAGGGTCCCCCGGCAGGAGAAAACCAGATGGCGGAGGGAGCGATCACCCCGCACGTCTGCCAGAGCCGCGATTGCAAACCGGAAGCCAAAGGAAAGTTTTCTTAAGTTGCAGTCTGTGTCAGCTTCCCAGAAACCCCTCTGCTAAGATCAAATTCCAACTTGTGTACTAGAGGATGGACCCGCCATTTCGATTGCCTGTAGTTACCCTGATATGGCTTTGCTGTGGAGTCATGTGGAATCATGATATATAGGTGGAGAATATCCTGCTTTATTTATGGGACAGATTCATCAAGGAAAGAGAGAAACTACTAGACACCACTTTTCTGGAGAATTATAAAATTTGGAGCAAGCATATTTTTGAGTTTGAAGCTTTGTTTATTAAGGGTATGAAAAGAACTGAAAAGTGTAAGAGGTTTTCCTAGTAATTCTAGTAGCATTACTAGATGAGAAAGAACTTATTATTGATGAATAGAACAGAACAGAACAGAACAGAACAGAACAGAACAGAACAGAACAGAATAGAATAGAATAGAATAGAATAGAATAGAATAGAATAGAATAGAATAGGTCTATTGGCCCTGTGTGATTGGACACACAAGGAATTTTTCTCCAGTGCAGAAGCTCTCAGTGTACATACAAACAAAAAAGTAATATAATCATAAGATACCAATAGGATAAGGTAGTAGAAAACCATACCTACCTTTATTTATTATACTATATAAATGTTATACTATATAAATATTATACTATATAAATATACCTATATCTAGTATATAGGTATTAGAAAAGATAACATACATGATTTAACTTAACTTTCTTACTTTCATCTAATTCTTAGGCTTGGGGTTAATATGTTAGTGAGGCCCCTATTATGTCTCTCTATAATTGTTATAGCTGTTTTTTGTCCAGGCTGTTATGCTGCGTGGTTGTATTTTTAGGGTTTTAAATTAAATACTGGATGTTGCAAACCACAGAGTTTTGTGAAATTGGATTGATATAACAAATCTGATAAATAAACAGTAACAACAATTGTTCATTCTTGGTGGCAGCACCTGCCCTCTGGAATAGCATTTCCCCTAAGATCTGTATGGCTTCCACTCTGGTGATATTTTTTTAAAAAGCATTGAAAATGTGACTGTTGAGGTAAAGTGGTAATTGAGGTTCTGTTGTGGACTTAACATTTTTAAGAGACAATGATTACTAGACTAGAAGAAAAGATTCTTCCTCTATATAATCCACTAGTCTACAAAATGTCTATGGATTGGGCCCCCAGAAACAAATGTATTAGGGGAAAAATTAGCAGAACTTTAGCAGTACTTTCCTGGATTGGACTGATCTAGTCCAGCGGTCTGTTCTCATAGTGGCCAATTAATTACACAAGGAAGCCCTCTAGTCTCCAGAAGATGGCTTTCAGAGGCAGTCACATTACCATCAAAGCTAATAGCCATCCATCTCCATTTCTTTCCTGAATTGGTCTAATCTTTTGATTCCTAAATCTTTTTGTTATCACACTTCCCTTAAAAATCCAAACACCAAGATGAACATAAATGAACAATGAAAACAAGACAAGATAATCTTTATTGTCACTTTTTTCTGTGAACACACTGGACACATTAAGAAATGAAATTCTGATGCCCGCTCTCAAAAAATAAATATATAATATATATACCCATATATATATACATGCACATGCATATACATATGCTATATATGTACATACACACATATAAACATATATATATATATATTAATCACAGTCCATTTTGAATACATAGTGGGGGAAAAAAGTCTTGAGAGTTGAATGAATGTAAACAATACTATGACACTTTGGGGAAGCTGGACTTATTACAACAATGTTACTAAAAACTTTTTCATACCTCTCCTGTACTTTGTCTGTATCTTCAAATTCAAATTCAAATTTATTTGATTTATATACCGCCCTTCTCCCTTGCGGGACTCAGGGCGGTGAACAGGCACATTAATAAAACAGCAATACCATAATATTTAAAAATATTCAAAACTAATTAAATTATTTGTCCTGTCCTAAAACCCACTATAATAATATAAAATTATACCCAATTTAAAATTTTAGAATTTC
>NW_015387006.1:412702-441053 GCF_001527695.2 Protobothrops mucrosquamatus | reverse complement strand
TAGAGAAGGCTCTCCCCCTGGGGGTCACCAGCCGGCATTGTCCGGCCGACGGCACCCTGAGGAGGCCTAATCTGTGGGAGCGGACTGGTCGAAGGGAGGTATGTGGCAGAAAGCGGTCCTGCAGATAACCTGGTCCACTCAAGGGAATTACACTACACATTTGGAAAAATCTGGTCTAACCCAATTAGCAATATTTTCTTTGACAACATTCTAAATGGAACAAGATAGGATTCTACAAAGATCTGCTAAGACTTAAGAGATTTCTTTACAACATTTATTTAGGGATGGTTCTTTTTTTTCTGACACAATTATCTTCAGTTTCAAAGCTAGATAAGATGTAATAAGCTCTGAATGGAACAGGCTACAACCTCTGGGTCCTTTACTGGGTATGCAGAATTACATTTATGGGGCACATTGAGTCTTCAGGAACAAAACTATCCCTTGATATCAATATTTATTCACAAATATATTTATATCTCTTTTACAAGCTACCATATATCATGAAGGATCATCTGTAAGAAATGTAGTCAAACCAAATTATATTCAATTATACTGGCTCAGATTTTTATGAACTACAAAATTCCAGTGACTGAGAATTTTGTATTTTGAAATTAAGCTTCATCTCAGAGTCAAATTCAACATCTGCAGTTCAGTCTAAATTTGTCTTTGTCAGGATGATATGCTTTCAAGTTTAGTCCGTTTTGTAAAGCTCTCTCTGAATTATTTTTAAAGAAGTATAAACATCTGTAGTTCTATTCATGATATATAGTTGTTTCTCTTCCGTATAAATCTCTCTATATAATTTTTCTAAACATATACTTTTGTATATGTACTCTTTTTTGTGAGTCGGAAAAACATCACCAGGTAGACACCACTGCTTCCAATAACCTGTGATTATACAGTTCTCCAATGGATTCTGATTAGTGGCATTACTTCATTTCATTTGGATTTTTTTGTATTCCTGGATTTTACTATACAACTAATTTCAGTTCATTAAAAAAATCATAATTTATACAAATGCTATTATGATTCTTAACCCAACTTCAAATTCTGATCTTCTCTCCTATGAGTTGGGATATGAGACATATTTGTTGAGCATTTGTTTTTCAGTTTTTAAAAATGTCACACAGACAAAGTCAAACAGCATTGAAGTCCTTAGCCAGAATTTTGATTCTGACATAAAGTCCTTTATGCCTAATTCTTTTGAATCTGAAATTGTTCTGAGGATGGTGCTAGAATGCTTTATGTGAGCACATAATAATGTGGGCATATTTTAATACATTTTTAAAAATTAATTTCTTTTCCTCAGGATTCAGAGTTACAATTATTTATATTCATCATCATCACCATCCATAATTCATACTTGAATGTACACCATAAGCATACATTCAAAGCCTCAAATAAATCTTAGTACTTTCTTAAGATTCTAATCATAAATATGACCACCGATTGCAAATCTATATTAAGAGAAATGAGTGGAACAAAATGATCTTAAATGTGTTTCTCAGTAATGATCTTTCAAATGTTTTGTGAGCTGTAATGACTTAACATTGATGTATTTATCCAGAGACTTAAAATCTGTTTCAGAGGTAATTTTTTTCTGGCCCACTGATAGTCAACTTGTAGGTGAGATTAATCTATAGATGTTAGGTTACTATAGTAGCATTGTTATACTACACATATGTATGGCTTAAACACTATAAACAAAAACAAACAAACAAAGCTTTAATATGTTAGCAATAGCACTTAGCACTTAGACTTATATACCACTTCACAGAGCTTTACAGCCCTCTCTAAGCGGTTTACAGAGTCAGCATGTTGCCCCCAACAATCTGGGTCTTCATTTTACCAACCTGGGAAGGATGGAAGGCTGAGTCAACCTTCAGCTGGTCAGGTTCAAACTGCTGACTGTGGGCAGAGTTAGCCTACAATACTGCATTCTAACTTCTGCACCATCAGGACTCTTGAAAATGTTCTTGAAATGTCTCAGCAAAATCTGAATCCTGACTAGGAAAAAGTTTATCTGTTTACCTCAGAGCATAGCTACAATTCTAAAAGCTGCTTAATATGAAAAAGGATCTAACAGTAAGATCTGGTAACTAGGCTTAATGTTGTAATCTTAATGTGATCCTTCCCATATAGAGCTCATCATAATTTTGAGATAGCATCTGCACTTTCAGGTGTCACACCCAAGTAGATAAGAGCAGGGTCTGTGTTGAGAAGTCACAAAATGCATTTCTTCATTTTGGTATCATTGTAGCTAGCTATGGATGCTTTTATCCTGACTGTAAAGTTCTTGCACAGACTCAGATTAAAGGCAGATGTTCAAGAGGTTGTTGTGGGTCATGGAAGCCTAAAACCCAACAATCTCATCACTCATCACCTATAATGATAGTAAAAAATATATCTTCCCACCAGTCACTACAACATATCTTGGAGCCCCATATACTATTCCAAGGAATACTTCCCAATACAGCTTTGCTGTACAACATCCTGGCAAGTTTAAATATCAAGCTGACAAAGCCTCATCTGAAAGCAGGCAGCAGAACTGAACCTTTGTTATAAGACTTCAGTCCCAGCAAAAGATAATGAAAAAGACAAAATAACAGAAATTGATGCCCAAGAGAAAGCACACCAATTACTTCAATCCTCAAGAAATTCTCCACTTCTTTCCCAGCAATCTGGAAAGTTTACATTAGCAGAAAAAGATGGTGAGGCAGCAACTGAGCTTCAAGGACGGGAAACATTCCAGCTACTATTGAATACCAACTTCCATAACTTCAGGCCTGAAGACATGTGTTTCTCCCTTTCTTCGAGCGATACTTCTCTTCTGTAAAGCAGTTTCTTGGCATATGCATTTGTATGTATTTGCTGGCATAGATGACTCATTTATCTGAGATCCAGAAATTGTATTAAATATTGAGCGAGAAGAGCAGCCTCTGCTGCGTGTTCCTATCAGCCTTTTCTTGCCTTCAGCACATACGCATGTAAAAAAGAGGCTATTTTTTTTTCCCCGAGCAAAATGACTAAATTTAAGCATTAAAACTGAGCAGCTGCTCCAAGGCGATGTGCTTTTGAAAGACACAAACATCAGCTGTAAATCAATGCTTATCGACTGGAGCAAATGAGAGCATTACCTGTAGGTAAAAGAGGTTTGCATATTTATTACTTTGGTCCTTTTTCAAGAGGTTGCCATTTCAAGGTTCTGGGAGAAATTTATATGGTTTTAATAAAATTCATGCACACTAGATCAATGTTTTTCAAATATGGAAGTGGAATGAAGGTCCTTTTCCAAAATGGCAAGAGGAAAGGAGCTGCTATGGTTTAGTGGTTAAAGCACCAGCCTAAAAAGCAGTAGACCATGAGTTCAGCTCCCGTCTTAGTCATGAAAGCCAGCTTGGTAAAGCCCAACTCATCTCACAGGGTTGTTCTCGGGGAAAAAAAGAAAGAGCAAGGTGTGTTGGATATGTTTGCCACCTTGAAATATTTGTAAAAACAATAAACAAACCAACCAACCAACCAACCAACAAATAAATAAATGGAATATAGAATAGAATAGAATAGAATAGAATAGAAGGAACCTTGGAAGTCTTCTAGTCCAGCCCCCTGCTCAAGCAGGAGGACATATACCAGTGGTGGCGAACCTATGGCACGGGTGCCAGAGGCGGCACTCAGAGCCCTCTCTGTGGGCATGCGCACCGTCGCTCCAGTCCTAGACCTTCAGCTGGGTTTTATAAAACCTTTTCACTTTAGGCTTCCGCCGCTGTGTGCAAAAAAAAAAAAAGGTTCAATCAATCAGTCAATTTTAACTTCTCGCGGGGAAAAAAAATCTTGCAAAGTTGAATGAACTTTTTAGTCCCACCCAGACTGCCATTACCACCGCAGCCACGTCCAGCCAATGGGCCACACCCAGCCAATGGGCCACACCCACCCAGCACCTGACGATGCATAAGCGTTGCAGTTTGGGCACTCGGACTCTAAAAGGTTCGCCATCACTGACATATACCATTTCAGACATGTGATTGTCCAGTCTCTTTTTAAAAACTTCCAGCGATGGAGTGCCCACAATTTCTGGAGGGTAAGCTGTTCCACTGGTTGATTGTCCTCAGTGTCAGGAAGCTTCTCCTTAATTCCAGGTTGCTTCTCTTTTTGATCGGCTTGCTTTGCTACAAGTACTAGTGGGTAAATCTTATTTCAGACCAGGACACAACATATGTCTGTGTTGCTCATACAATGTTTCCAGTGCTAGTTGTATGGGATTGTAGTTGCCATTATTTTTAAATAAAAAATAATCCATGGCTATGTTTAGTGAAAAACATGAAACACATAATTCAAAAAAAATCAAAATGGAACTATATTAGAGAAGACTGAATTCATTTATTAATTTCTCTTGTTGGTGTTTTGCAAAAGAATCACTAATGCTTCTGAAAGTGTTTCTTGATGGTTTGATGGCTAAAAAAGTTTAAGTGATATTCATAGTGAATGTTTCTGGAATTCTTCATAGGTTTATCCAATTAGCGAAGATTGATTCATCTAACACTCTCCAATTTTGTCCTGTTTATTCAGTAGGAATAACTATTCTTAAACCACATCACAAGCATTATCACTTCTGAAGAAAATATTTGTCATTTTGAGGTTTAGGTTTGCTCATAAGGAATTCTGAGAGATTTCAATAATTTTGGTGTATATTAACTTGAATGTGTGTTCTTTGTTGTTATCATGGTGGCAGAGTTTAGAAGTGAGGACAATGACTTATTTTTAATTTAATTCATCTCATTGTTTCTGATCATTTGATTGCCACTTTTATTGAACATTGAAGAGAGTTAAATGTAATTTATATGTAATGTGTATTTAATCAGAAACAGGCACTTCCAGAGAATAGATTGGTGGTAGACTGAGGGTGTTGGTGATGATGATAATGACTTGATATTGGCATTTGGAAAGCATGTTATAGATTCTTTCAAAAGTAATTGTCGTGACTGGATGCCTGTTCACAAAATCTCTGCCATGGTGGTCATAACTAGTCTGAAAGTGTCCAAGTTCATCAAAATAAAAAGACATGGCAGATAGACTGAGTGAGTGGATTGGCTCCGATCACATTTAAAATCATTTTTTTCTAATCACTTCATTTGGTCGGATCTGATCATTTGGACCAGCTTGAAAAACTGATTTGATGTTTCAGTTTATAGAATCAAATTGGGTTGATTTTATGGTCTGAACTAATTTTAAAATATCACTGTGAAACTTTGAATCACTTTGGAGGTATCCTGATAAAGCTGGCAATTTGATTTGACTCTACGATTATGCTACAGATCATCTATGTGAACTATTTATTTCTCTAGACCAAATATGCCTTGCACATTCAATATAAGCAACCAAGATAAGCTTTACATATAATTAAACTAGCAATATTCACACACACACACACACATACACACACACACACACACACACACACAGTATAGACAAAGGTGCATCTTTTATTCCATAAACATTCAGGCTAAGCAGGATACCATGCCCCATTTTCAGCTTACTTTTTTTTTTAAAGAGGCAGGACATTTTCCAAAACAAATCATGGATTTGCAGCCATGCATCAAAGCCATGCATTTTCTAATTTTGTCTTTGAAACCCTGAACCTTCTTGTAAATAAATTTTGCCCTGGAGACTGCTGCTTAAATCTGCAATGTGGCAATCCTTCATTTTAAAATTAATTCATTTTTTTTAAGTGAGTCGGGGAATACAGAGATTGTTATAGGCATACAGGTAGCCATAATAGTACTTTATTTGCAAACTAGTAATGTCATAATCATAAATGTGCTCTGTGAAAGCTTCTATATGATTTCAAACAATCTACCATAGGAGCTGGCCTATATTGTATCACAGTGCTACACTGGATTTACAATTACCGTAATTACATAGGAGTGGAGAATGGCAACACAGCAGAGGATAGGGAAGGTCCTTCATGGCAATGAGCACTTAGTGTGACCTGGCAGAGGACAGAAATCCACACAGCCTTATGGATGATGGCACAACTAGCACAGGTTGACACCATCTCATTTCCACTTCTTCACCATGGTAGGCAACACCTAGCCCTTGTTATCCATAACATGACAATATGTTACAACTGCTGTAGCCACACTACCAAACAGTCTTTTTCTCAGGCTAAATAGACTCTTTCTAAAATAAATTATTTAGATGCACTTAACCACAGAACTCAATTATTCTGCCATGAATGTTCACATTTCTTCTACAAAGAACTTAGGTAGAAATCATTTGCTGTTTTCACTGGCATTCCAGAACAATTGTTGCCGAGAATATTGAATGTATTCTAGGACTGATGGATTGTAGGATACATAGGATTCCATAGGTAAGGGTGGCAATAATCTAAAACAGGGGTGTCAAATTGCTGGCCCGTAGGCCGATTACATCATGCGGAGGTCGTGCCCACCCCAGCTCCAGCAATGCGAAAAAAGTTGTGATACGTCGTGACATGTCACGTGACGCGGCGAGTTTGACACCCGTGATCTAGAACCATCAGCATGTTCTGCTTTCCTCATAGACTGAACTGATTAACTTTGGCCTAGTCACTACGCAGAAGAAATATTTTGAAGAATATTTTGTAAAGTTTCCTTAGAGTTTTCAAGCAAGTGAGAACTCCCACATCATACCACCTTCCTAGTTCTTTCTCATCTCCCACAGTCAAGGCACCATAGTGTTTTGACACCATGGATTGGAGGGGCAAAATAGAATTATTGGAGGATGGAGACAATGGTTTCCCATTGCCCTATGTAAAAAAGCCGTACAATCATGGAGAGCCTAAATCAGTCTATTTCACTTTTTAAAAAGAAAAAAAAGTAAAGAAATATTCCAAACTTAGGATCTTAGAACCCAAAACTGCCCTAAGTCAAGTAGGTAGAATTAGGTTTCATTTCCCCAGAGTTGCATGTCTCTTTTCCCTGAGTGCTCTAGCACTGCTGTTACTGCTGTCCATCACTTCTACAAGATGTTAAACAAGTGACTAAATCAATGAGATACTGACAAAAAGTCAGGACATAAGTGAAAAGCAAAGACAAACAAACTTATTGGAAGAGGGGAATAGGGATTTCCTGACTGATGCTAAATTAAGATGTCCAAATCCCTGAATACTAGAAAATTAATTTAGATCCTTTAGGCTTTGAGTTTGAAATGTGTGTTGAGAATAATTAATAGACATCATCAAGGTTGAAAAAAAAATCTTTGAAAGGAGTTTTGAAGGCAGCCACACCATTTTCTAGTTAACTTGCATTCTCACTATAATGGCTACTAATTGTCTTCATGATTTTAAGTGCTTTTTATAAATGCATTTTGTATAAGATGAACCCCAAGCAACTGATCCATTCAGAACATTTTCTGCTGCAGATCTGGGTTACTTCTTCTTATAATTATCCTTTCTTATTTAAATCTTTGAATTTCAGACACATTGAGAGTTAAGGAAGGTTCCTAACAGGGATGAAGGTTCCTTAATGCTTGCAAGATAGAGCAGAAGAGTGAAGACAGGGAGGTTAATTCAGCTTTGGAAATTCAGAACCAATCTGTCTAGTGCTATGTCAGCTCTAACTGGCAGCTCTTTCCAGTCTCTTCTTTTCCGATGGCTACAGTTCCTTATTGGCTCCATGTCAATTGGCTCCAGTCACTCTCTCTCAGCCCAACCCACTTCACTGAGTCCGTGTTGTGGGAAAAATAGCAGGAGGAAGGAGTATTAGGTATATTCTCCACCTTGAGTTAGGGTTGCATGAAAGGTGGGTTGTTAATAAACAAACAAATAAATGCAAGCATACATACATACAAACATACCCAGGAACTAAAGATGGAAGCATCTCCATACATATGCTAAATTCCTAAGTGATTGTTCAGAGCCTTTTACTTCATAAATTGGCAATTAATTCAGAACTGAACAGTAGCATTATGCTTTAACTCATGGCTTCTCAATATTTATGCTTCCATGGCCCTCTAAAATAGAAAATGAATGTGTATGGTCCTCCATGAGTAAAATTGTCAGGATCCAGGCTTGTGCACCCAAAACTGAATCATGGTCAGGACCTACTTATGAGCTGCAGACCTCCCTTGAAGGCTTTGGTTGGCATGGCACAGCCACAGCCAACTCTTGAACCTCTCTTGCCTAGTGTCACCTTCATCTACTTGCAAGAGTTATTCTTTCTGGGGACATCATAAAGGCTCCAGGCAGCATGAACTAACTCACCTCATGCTGTAAAGCATTATCATCTTGCACATAAGAAAATAACAGTTCTTATATTGCCTGGAGTGGATACATGGGCTCAGGACCAGGAAAATGCCCATAAGATAATGCTTCACAACTTTAATGTCTTTTCTACTATCTTTGTCTCTCAGAGTTTAGCAACAATATCATTTCTAATTTTGCAAATGTTCTACATCATGTTCTCCAACCTGGCTTAATAGGAATTTCATTCCACATATCCAGTAGCATATTTTGGGGGAAGGAGGCATTGGACTAATACAGTAACAAGACTACTTAACCTTTTCCCCCTCTGTAGATGGTTTGTGATATTATTAGTCTTAACATCAGTACTAAGAACACATAGGTTTCGAAGGAACTTGATAATGTGATGCCATCTTCCATGTCATCCTATTGATTTCTGATGATTTCATACACAATCCACATAGCTTTCTTGGCAAACAACATGGAAGCAGTTTGACTTTGTTTTCCATGTATTATAGTAGTAAAGCTACTGGACTACACTCAGGAAGAAATTCAACCACAGAAATGTTAACATCTTTGGGTCATTCATTCTCTCTTAACCAACTTGTTGAGGAGATAAAATTGGGGGAAGAAATTCTATGTATATTATCCTCAGTTCCTGAAGGAAATGAAACAGATGAAAGACTGACAGACAGATATTTTTGAGAAGGAATTGTTAGTCAGACCATACAAGATTTAAATATTTGCTACAATCTGAACGTTCAGTGAGCATATGGAAGATACCCATAGATACTTCCAGTCATCAATGTTTTTTCAGGCATTTAGTGAACTTGTCAAAATCAGTGAAGCTTACATCTTCCATGTTTCAATGAACAAAGAAGCCGCAATAGTAATGTCTGAAAAATGATTCTTTCTTGGAATTGCCCAAATGGCGGATGATCATGGTTAGAAAACAGATGGCTGAGTAAAAAAAAAAAAAGTAAAATGATGTAGGAAATTCATGAGAAGATCAGATTTTTTTTCTCCGAGTAAAAGCAGATGTGATAATAAAATTGTTTAACTCTTCTGATCCATGCATTATTTCAATCTAAATTAATTTTCATCAGCCATTACAAAGTCTCCACCAATAAGAAGCCTCATCTCCGGGGCAATTATCAAATCTAGTAGATATTTCTGCAGCTCTTCCTCAGTGGTGGAGGGGGAGGGGAGGAATCTAGAGTTTTGGTTGCTGATTTCCCACACTGGGTCTGTTCGCTGAACACATGAAAAGTCACCTTTCAGATTAAAACAATCCACATTTGCAGTCTAACCAATAGGAAGTTCCTTCCTAGTCTCATACATTGTCTCTACTCATATTCTAAATTCAGGCCAAAATTACCCCATTTCTCATCTCATAGAAATGTTATCGAGTGCAACCAATCCTAAGTAAAGCAAGAGTGGATCAATATAATATGAAATAACCTACTGTAGATCAACCTTCCCTAAACTGGCGCACACCAGATGGATTGAAGTGATTATTCAGTCATAGGTTGGGTGGCTGAAAATTCTGAAAGTGTAAAATTCCAACACTAGTTTGTGAAAGGCAGCCATTGGTAAGGATCTCTAAGAGCAAGTAATGTTCTTGCCAAGAACAGCAGGACTCTGTTAGCTTATGTGCATTTCATTATTCAGATGTGTTCCAGCTGATTGAAGAGATGAATTTTCATGTGCATATCCCTACTTATATCCTTTGACTCCAAGATGACTATAAGGATAAAATCAATTTCCAGGTACAAACCATTCCCTATTACAAAATTGAAGTATCCAGGGTGCTTCAGAATGAAGTCACTGCAGAAAATCTCAAAGGCATGTGTGAATCTGTTCCTCAACCTCCATCCCTTCACCCCACATGCTTACTTTGTTTCTCTTCTTTGTGGGACTCTTAATGGTTCTACCAAGAGCAACACATTGCTTCATCACTCAAAGCTATCTATAGAGACACAGGGCAAAAGATAACGCTGTAAAAACATATTGCCATTGTGTTGTTTGCGGCACAATGGCCCTTCCAGCATGAAGCAGTACTTGCCATCTGCTCAAGAGTCCTTAAGTACGTGTGGTTTTGAATATTTCTGTTCTTTCTTATTGCTCTGACATGATCTTAACCTCTGACAAGGCTCTTGAATTGTTCCGCAGCATGGGGGAATCAACTAGAGGTTTTCATAATTGAAGATGAAGTTTAACATATAAAAAGGTAAAGGGAACTGAGTAAAATTATTCAAACCAAAGTGAATAATGGCTATGTGGGGTAAGAGTGATGTGATGGACTGTTAGAGAGGACATTTTAGATAAAGCTTCTGTCAGGAGAGAAATCATTGAGAGCCTTCAAGACTAATATTTTCAAATGGAACAAAACTGATTTAAAAACTTCATATCAATAAAAATGAGAAATTTTAGGCAACACGGCTTCTGTAGCACCAATTGACACAAGTAAAACCAACTGCATGCTATTACTGATGGTAATGTTCCCTTTGCTTATCTGATTTGCTTATTTCCTCTTCCTTTTTGTCCTGATTTTGTCATGAGGTAGAGACCGGCATGCAGGGAGACAAGTGAGTAACTGAACGACTATTGTTATAAAGGACATAGATAATTTGAAGGAGTATCATAATAAACACTGATCTCTTTGGCAAAAAAAAACAAAACACAACTTCTTGTTCAATACATACACATCTTGGTTCTAATGGAGTTGTGGAATTAAAAAAAAAGGATTCAAACTCTTGCAGACTGGCAAGAGGCTACATGACAAAGTAAGGAAGTTGCGTGCTAGAGTTCCAGTTGCAAAGGTCTGTAATTGGAAGAAGTCAGAAGGAGAGTATTAGGTAACATTAAGTATCGGGAATACTAAACGGAGGTACAGGTTAAGGGAAGCCGTAAGAAATTGCTTGAATTCTGTTTGAAATCAATATGAGGATTGTTAAATATTTCATTCGCGTGCGAATGATGAAGACACATGGTGACAAGTAACAACTCTTTATTCTCCTTCTCCAACTCCAAGCAAAGAAGCAAAAGGCACGCAGGCCTTTTATAGGGCTTGAAACCCGGACAGAGTGAACCAATAGGAATTCCTCTTCTTCGCGCCTTGCGCATGTGCACAAGGCTGGCACCGGTCTGTCTGGTCCCAGGCAGCTTTTAGAATGCCCAGGACCATTTGCAACATTTCTGGGCCTGCTGAGTTTCCTCATCAGGCCCAGGACACAACACCTCTCCCCTCTGGATAGAACACACACAATTCCAATTTTCTTTACAATAATAGTAAAATAAAAGAAAATAATATTCTGCTCATATACAAACACCCTTCTATAACTAATAGGGTTAGCTAACCAACCCACTCTCTAATGTGGACTTCGCATGTCTATCTTTTACCCAACATAGGTCACATCTCCTCGACCTAGACCTGTAAGGTTCCTTGTACTGAGAGGAACCTCACATAATTGCCTAGATGCTTAGGAGGGGCCTTAGCCCGTTGTGACCTATGCAAGGTTAGGGAGGGTGCCTGGCCTGTCAGCTCACCTGCCCGGCTAGGCAGACCAGGACTTGTACTTAAGGGCACCTGGCCTACCGGCCCGTCTGATGGGCTCGCTAGACCAGGACTTTTATGCACAAATTTTGCAGGTGACCCCTGATGAGGCGTGCTGGCAGAATTGCCAGAGCTCTTCCCAGGCTCCGTTAGAGCAGCTGAAATTCCCCAACCCTCTGAATTGGCTGAGGATTCCCCAACTACCCTGGATGGCTCCAGGGAACTTAGTCCCTCGAGCCCGCGACCAGTCTCGGACGTGACCTGCATTGCAGGAGTGCCCCAATAGCTCCAGTCCCCTTCTTAATTTCTTAATGCCAGCCACTATGGCCAAGGCTTCTCTGTCAATCTGAGCATAATTTCGCTCTGCAGATGACAGAGTTCTTGAATAATAGGCCACAGAGACTTGTGTCCCATCAGCCTTCAGATGACTAAGTACTGCTCCCACCCCATAAGGAGATGCATCGCATGCGATACAAACAGGCAGTTGCTCATTGAAATCCGCTAAAACAGCATTGGAAGTGAGCAAGGCCTTAAACTCATTGAAACTCCTGTCATGGACTTTAGTCCACTGCCATGGAGCCCGCTTGTCTAAGAGCCTGTGTAACGGCTCTGCCACTGCAGCCTTATGTGGGAGAAATGCATGGTAAAAATTTAAGAGTCCCAAGAAGGCTTGCAGCTCACTCTTGGACTTTCGGCTTGGGGCCTGCTGAATAGCTTGCAGTTTGGCTTCAGCAGAGTGAATGCCTTGGGCATCAATCCTGAAACCTAAGAAGTCAGTTGAAGTGACTCCTATCTTACATTTATCCTGCTTTAATTTAAGGCCTGCTTTTCGAAAACGAAGCAAGACAGCCCTTAACCTTTCTGCTAAATTTTGAGATGACTCCCCAACAATGAGGACATCATCGAAGTAGGGACAGACCCCAGGAATACCTCGAAGTGTGCTCTCCATGACACTTTGGAATATGCCAGGGGCTACATTTACCCCAAATTGCAGTCTTTTGACCTTGAAGGCCCCCCCTGTGAGTTACAATAGTCTGGGCCTCTGCAGCTGCCTCATCAACAGGTAGCTGTTGATAAGCCTGTGCCAGGTCAAGTTTCGCAAAAATGCACCCCCCCTTGAGGGAGGCCAGAATGTGGCTTACAACAGGAACTGGATAAGCGTGCTGTTGCAACACCTTATTCAGTGTACACTTGTAGTCTTCACATATACGTATTTCCCCATTAGCCTTTAGAGGCATTACTATGGGGGTTTCCCATGGACTAGAATCCACAGGTTCTAAAATGCCCTGCTGGAGCAATTTGTCCAACTCAGCATCTATCTTACCTTTGAGGGCAAAAGGTACCCTCCTAGGCTTGACCCTGATGGGCATGATAGTTGGGTCTAACCATAGCACAATGGGAGGCCCCTTGTAGGATCCCAAATCTGAACTAAACACATCTGCAAACTCCTTGCAGACTTCTGCAAGGCCCAACATTTGCAAGTTGTGCAGCCCAGTGACTTGGATTCCCAGAGCCTCGAACCAATCGAGTCCAATAAGACTTGTACGTTCACCCCCAACTACCACCACATCTAGGAAACCTTCAAAATCCTTATGCTGTACCTTAAGGGTGGCCTCCCCCTTAACACACACCATAGAATTTTGAAAATCAGTGAGTATTATATTCGATGGCCTGAGTTTAACTCGAAGGCCACTACTGCTGCAAATCCTTTTGAAAGTGTTAATTGAAATAATGGAGAAAGCGGACCCTGTGTCCAACTCCATCAGTAAGGGAACCCCTTGCAATCTCACATTAATGGAAAGTTTCTTCTTAAGGGGCTTGTGTGTCCCTGTTCTCAGAATACTCCTGTGCGATGCGTAGAAACCCACCCTGTGTTGGCTGGGGACCCTGGTAACTTTCTGAAGCAATTCTTCCCGAGGTTGGACCTTCTGGCGACCCAAGCAGACGGATGCGATGTGGCCTTGCCTGCCACACACCCTGAAAATGGCAGAGCAGAACCTACAGTCAGCACGCTTGTGGCATCCTCCACACCCGAAGCATTGAAGAGATGCTGGGGCCTTGTCCGGACGTCCCTTCGACCTCCTCTCAGCTGGCTGGTGAAGTCTGTCCACCTCCTCTTCTGGATACGCTTCTGATCCTTCTCGAGCATCCTCTTGATGGATGGTAGCTGTGTCTGGAGGGTTCCTGGCAAGCCACAAGGCCTTCACAGCCCCGCCTGCTGCTTCCTCAACTGCCACCTCTCGTAACGCGTCTTGGAAGGAAACATCTTCTTTTGTAAAAGCCTTCTGTTGTAAGTCTCTGCTCCTTAAGCCACAAACAAAGCGATCTCGCAGCCTCTCTTCCAGATCCTTGAACTCACAAGGCCTGGCCGCTTGCCTTAAGGCAGCAATAAAGTCCGCAGCAGATTCACCCGGCCTCTGGTCTCTCTGCTCGAACACGTGCCTCCAAGCAATGATGGATAACTTCGGCTGGAAGTGTTCCTTCAACATCTTTTTCAGATCAGCATATGTTACTGACTCCAGAGGTGCAGGGGCCACCAGATTTTCTGCGATGTCAAAAGCTTCTTGTCCACAGGCACACAAAAGAGTTGCTGCCTTCAGGCCGTCTTCTCTTATCTGATTTACTCTAAAGTAGTTCTCCACCCGTGCTATGTAGGAATTCCATCTCTCTGGGTGGGAGACATCAAAATCAGTCAAGCGGCCAATCTTCAACATTGTAAAGTTTACGACCTTCACCAATCACTTCCTCTGCAAGCTGATGTTTGGGAAAGGGTCCTTTAGCCAAGCTCACCCCCCAGCAACGCTGTACTGGCAGGCTGAGACGCTGATGCAGATGCCGTCTTCCCTCGTCAGGACTTCCTGGGTAAGTCCTTACTTCATTTTCTTAAGCTTGCAGAAGATCCCACCTTCGTCGCCAGTGTTAAATTCTTTGTTCGCATGCGAATGATGAAGACACATGGTGACAAGTAACAATTCTTTATTCTCCTTCTCCAACTCCAAGCAAAGAAGCAAAAGGCACGCAGGCCTTTTATAGGGCTTGAAACCCGGACAGAGTGAACCAATAGGAATTCCTCTTCTTCGCGCCTTGCACATGCGCACAAGGCTGGCGCCGCTCTGTCTGGTCCCGGGCAGCTTTTAGAATGCCCAGGACCATTTGCAACATTTCTGGGCCTGCTGAGTTTCCTCATCAGGCCCAGGACACAACAAGGATCCTTTGGTGAAGGGGGGGGATGTCCCTAAGACTGAACAGACAATAAATAAAAATTTCAGTTAGGAAAGATATAAAAAGCTTTAAACTGTGGCTTTAAACACATACACAAGAGTGGAAAGAGGAAGAGGAGGAGAAGTTTAGCCTGGGAAAGCTAGGGGGAAAAAAAGGAAAGTTAGCCTAAGCAGGAGCAGATCAAGAGTATAAGAGACAAAGGAAAATATATATTCATGAGTAAGGAAGAGGTAAAGCATGAAGCTTTTTTTCCCTGCAGAACCTGACCCAGATGGGATTCTTCTCCCTGCAGCTAACCAAGGAGGCAGAGAATTCAGGGATATTATTTGACAGGTTGGCCATGGGGGAGAAGGAAAGACTGGCAGCTTCACCCAAAAGGAAATCACCCAGAAATTCAACTGTAGAAAGGAGGCTGAGGGCTTGAAGAGCCAAGTGAAGCAGCAGTGAAATAGAAAGAAGTGGGAGAAGCTACTACATGTTTTCTACAGTCGTTGTCTCTGTTCCTGTGAGCATTTTGCAGGGAGGGGAGTGTTAACTTTAACATATGTATTTCCTTATTCTTGGCTATTATAGCACTGAATGCTCTGTTCTACAGAGCTTGAAACTAGTCCTCTGTAAAGGACTCCTGAAAATATCACCATATTTGAAAAACTTCTCTGGAGTTCTTTATGCAAAGTGATGTCCTTGTTTTTACTTGAGGATCTTAAATTGGTTAATTTCTTGTTTGCAAAACTCTGGGCAGATTTATCATCATTCATCAATATATGAAATTAAATCAGATAGATGGATAGATGGATAAATGAATAGATAAGTAGATGGAGAGGCAGACATACTGTAAATAGCAGATGAGTTTGAAGAAGTATCCACTTTTATGGATGATAATACAGTTTGGTAGCTGCTAGACCAATTAACGTATTAAAATTCTCTCTTTCCTGCTCCAGCTATCATTGCTGTTGAGACCAGATTTGCTTCAAGTGAATTAAATTAATTTGGGATACAAACATAGTTAAGTGTGCTAATTATACTAAAACCGATGGCTTGATATTAGTTCATGGTTACATGGCCAAGGTGCTACTATAAATTAGGCAAACAGATGCATGAGTTCTATTTTAGTGAGTAAATTAATGTCCTACCCTTGTTTCTTTAAGAATTGGGATATTTCTGCATATTAGAGAAACTTTTGCTTTCTCTAGTCACTCCATATCATGGTGTAGATGAGTTGGGGTTTCTTCTACTTGTATTCTCAGCAGTCTATCAAGCTGGCATCTTTTTATTCTCTTTATATTGTTTTATTATGTGATTATATTGTTTGGGTACAGTGATATTTACATAATGTTGACTAGAGATTATGAATACATCAGTGTTTGGATAACTTAAATCTTTACAGATGAAGGGAAAAAAAGATTATGTCAACAATAATTGTGTTTTCTAAAACATTAGTTAGTTGATAAGCAGGACTATCTATTTAGATAATTATCTAAAACTAATATGTAAAAATATTGGGACACTGCCCAGAAAGTGTCTTACTTCTTTCAGGGAACAAGCCTACATATCCTTGGAAAGCCTTC
Source organism: Protobothrops mucrosquamatus (assembly GCF_001527695.2). NCBI lineage: Eukaryota > Metazoa > Chordata > Lepidosauria > Squamata > Viperidae > Protobothrops > Protobothrops mucrosquamatus. The sequence goes on along the minus strand of NW_015387006.1, from coordinate 424,489 downwards.
AATTTTTATATCAAAGGTCATTTAAAAGAAGACAGAGTACCTAAAATAGGTTGAGGTTGACTGCAGGAATACCAATTTATTCTGAACATGACCTACTGTTTTCTTGTTTTGGTTCTATAGTTTTTTTTGATATGGTAAAGATGACTGATCAGTAAAATTTGTTCTTGATAAGCATGTTTGTTTAAATTTTACATGTAAACTGAATGTGGCATTGATAAACAATGACAAAATACATTAAATTATTTACTACATAACAAATGTTTTTATTTTAGGCTTAATAATACTGAGGTCACCACTGTATTGTTGCTTGCTGTTATTTATGCATATTAAAAAGAAAAAACAACAAAATAAACAACAAAATTTAAAAATACATTTGGTTTCTAACTTTCACCTTCTTGTGCCTCTATACGTTTGTAATGTTGATCAACATTTAAGCCTTCTTAGAAATCATACTCAGGGTTTATTTTTGCCATGCTGTGTTATACAGTGTATATATAGGAACCATTCTTGCTTGAATTTGGTTAAATTTCTATCGTGAATATATGCTGTTAATTTTGCTATTGCTGCATATTATCCAAATTTATGTTCCCAACAGAATGGTAAATTTCTTGCAATGTTGGGCACAAAATATTCTCATTGCCATGAGCATGTATCATATACTACACTATTATATTTATTGATATATTCTGGGAATACACCTAGTGTATTCATTTCAAATTTAATTTCCAAATTTTTCTCCATTGTATTATGAATATCTGTCCATTAATTTTGAGGATTGTTTTGTACATGAACCACCTATCGTAAAAAGTTTCTGTTACATGGCATTTTCAACATGTATTGCTGTACGATTTGTCTATTTGTCTTAGAGAGTTCTGGACCATCTGTAAAAATTTGAACCAATTTTCTTTCAAACTGTAGCTTGGAATAATTGTTATGGATTTGATCCTTATTTTTTTCCCATCGTGTTGTTACTATTTTTTTAACAATTTGTTTGCATTTTATCAGTTTTTTTAATTGGTCCTGTTTCTGTGCCACATGCAAGTATGAATTTATATATGCACTCTAACAGCTGGTATTGGTTTTGCAAATATTTGAATTTTTGTCATTTTTCTTCAAATTTCCCTCATTCTTAAAATCAGTTTTAAGCAATTAGCAATTTGTAAATACACCAACCATAGCATATTCTGATAATTCTGATAATAATTCCTGCTGTGACCATAATGTATTCTACTGAGTGCTGGTGGACCATGTTTGCATATGTGATACACACATACACACACAGTACACACACACTCACACACACACACACACACACACACAAACACACCCTATTGCCTCCAATGTGGAAGACTTTTGAAGGAGAGCTTATTTTTCTTACAGAGTTCTATGCTTTTATCAAAGTTTGTCTCATAATATGTCCTTTCAAATTTGTATCCTCCTTTGTGTTCCTGTACTATAAATATCTGTAAAGTCTATTAGCTAGCTCCAGGCCAGCTTCTTCTAGTATTGACATTCTGCTCTTTGGGAATTTTATCCACGCTGTTATCCATGACAAGCAACTTACTTTACTTATAAAACAATTTAAAATTTGGATAAACTAGGCCATTTTGGTCTTGCAACAACAACAACAACAACAACAACAACAACAACAACAACAACAACAACAACAATAATAATAATAATAATAATAATAATAATAATAATAATAATAATAATAATAATAATAATACTGTGACAATATCTGTAACATCATCAAATATCCAGATCTGTCTATGCCAGATCCTTGGTAAGGACTCGATAGGTAGACAAAAATGCAAAACCCAGTCTGAAGGTGGCTGACTGTGTGATTATCAATAATAATAATAACAATAATAATTACAACAACAAAAACAACAATAATTTCCCACTCTATATAAATTTACTGACAATTTCTTGCTATCCTTCTAAAGTTCTAGCAGTCTAACACCTTGATTCTTGCAAGATTGGTACACCATTAATTTATTTCAACCTGTAATAAGGATACCTTGTAAATTTATTTGGCTTAAATTTGTATACAAATGTGCCTACACAATATCTACCAAACCAAAAGATAGAGCACATGCTTAAATCTCTTGTAAGAGTGGAGTAAGATTGTTTACAATTTTGAAAAAACTGATAAAAAAATCAACATTTTTAAAAAATATATTATTGGGGGAAAACTGCTTTTAAATAATGTGCAAGCCGAGGAAACTGAATTCCTAGCTGCATATTGGAAGAAACGAGTGGAGCACCTTTGCCACTGGACATTTACAAGCTAACACAGAAATGGAGATGACACGAACTTTTGTTCAGATATTGAAGTCATTTTTACCTGGATGTTTTGTAGCCATTTAGAACCATCTCCAATCCTGTGTTGGTTGGCTGAATCAATTTATTTTTGCTTCACTCTGTTTTGTTTTGTTTTTTGTAAATAAGCCAATTTACCCAGAAGGTTCTAAAAATCTAGAGGAGAAGCCCTAAACCATTTATTACATGTCACCTTTGTTGTGGATTCAATAATGAGAAGACTTTTGCTGCTTTAGGACTGGTGGCAGCTCATAATGAAGCACTAATTAAATACAATTCTTTGCATTCTCTCATTGGTCAGCTAAGGAGAATCACTGATTTGGATCATGTCGGTCTCAACATCTCAAGGTCTGGAGTATTTAAATTGATAGAAGGCTGTCTTTAAACTACTTTGTGATGGATTGTTGAATGACAATAGTCATCATCATCATCATCATCATCATCATCATTTTAGCCATTGTCTATCTACTGCAGGATGAAGGCCGCTTCCACATTTTTTCAACCTATATGATCCTGAGCTTTCTTTTGCCAATTGCGCCCACAATACTTGCTGATGTTGTCGATCAATCTTACTTTAGTTCTTTTTCGTGGACACTTTTTAACAAGTGGGATCCATCCTATAACTTCCTGGGTCCACCTGCCATCAGTTCTTCTTGCTATGTGACCAACCCACTTACATTTCAATTCTTTTACTCTCTTGATGATATTGGATACTTTTGTTCGTTTTCTAATCCATGTGTGGGTCTTTCTATCTTGTCTTTTAATGCCGAGCATGTAATCTTTCCATGGCTCTTTGTGTCACTCATAGCTTTTGTGTTGACTGTGAGGTTAGTGTCCATGTTTCGAGCAGGTAACTGATCGAAAACTTTTCTCTTCAGGCATAGGGGAGGTTGTTCTTGAAAATTACACTTAGTTTGCTGAATGCCTGCCAACAACATTTAACACATTTAGTGGCAATAGTATGGTGTGGAAAACACTGTGTGTGAAATAGAAATTACAATTATCCATCCATAGGTTCCTTCCCTTGGTTTTATACTCTTCTTTGTTTTTGCTTATATGTACACACACACACACAAACACAACTTTATTACTGTTTTTCTCCCTTTTTATTGCTGCCTTGGAAGTCAACATATGAATCTACATCTAATTTTGGATCGGATATTAACTTAGGCTCTCCAGGATCTCAGTATTGAGCCATGGCAAAATGTGAGCATATCCAAAATGTAAAATAGTGGATAGCTGAAAACAATTGAGCAGCTTAACAATTTAAAAGGAAATATCTAATATTTTAATTATTAAAGAAGATTAAAAATATTTAAGGATTTATTATGTATGAAATATATTGTGTGATATGTAAGGCTTTTATATGACAATCAATAACAGATGGTTTTTAATTTATTGAAGAGCTGGGCCAAGTTATGTTTTAAATTGTTAAGCTGCTCAATTGTTTTCAGCTATCCACTATTTTACATTTTGGATATGCTCACATTTTGCCATGGCTCAATACTGAGATCCTGGAGAGCCTAAGTTAATATCCGATCCAAAATTAGATGTAGATTCATATGTTGACTTCCAAGGCAGCAATAAAAAGGGAGAAAAACAGTAATAAAGTTGTGTGTGTGTGTGTGTGTGTTACATATAAGCAAAAACAAAGAAGAGTATAAAACCAAGGGAAGGAACCTATGGATGGATAATTGTAATTTCTATTTCACACACAGTGTTTTCCACACCATACTATAGCCACTAAATGTGTTAAATGTTGTTGGCAGGCATTCAGCAAACTAAGTGTAATTTTTTTCCTTCCCTTTCTTCTGAACCCTTTAGCTATGAGCTAGGTTCTTTTACAACATATATAACTTCAGAATCCAATGGGAGCTGATATCCTTCAGTAGGCAATAACTTCCTTACTTAAGAGACAGGTTGTAAGCAAAGCAAAAAGACCAAAACTCAACACATAGCAATGTATTCTACTTCAAACAGAAAGTGTGTTTGCTCACTTACTTAACACAGAGGATTGTAACCCATTGTTATCTTTTCCCCCCAGTAAATATGATCACAGCTAATTAAAAACTAAGTCCTGGAGAGCAGCTTCTGTTGATCACAGTGGGATTTCCTTCAGAAAAAATATATAACAAGCTTGCACTCTTGACTACACCATATTCAGTTTTGATTGTTACAAATGGCAGACATTTTCACCTGGCACAATTATGTCCTGTCTCACTACAATTCTTCTACCATTTTTTTCGGTTTAGCATCTCCTTAAGTTTCATCAGATTAAAAAGCTGAATGAACATAAAAATCTTGCTCATGTTTGATTCTGAATAAGAAACTGTTCCATTGCCTTTTGATGGTGTCACTGCTTAACCATGATTGCTTTTTGGTGTGTGTAAGCCTTTCAATTGTACAATTCCAGTTTGTGCTCTAAAAATGAAAAGACAAGCATGGGGAAATAAATTTGCTGCTGATATTTTTCATTCCCTCATGCCAAGCACTTCACATAATACCATGGCAAATTGAGTTGGGGTTTTCTGCTAGCCTTTAATTTGCCGGTGTGATATCCCATTTCCTGCAAATCAAGGGAGCTTGTTCTTGGCTTGATGCTCAAAATTCTTGATCTTGCTTCTTGAAGCTAAGGAAAGAGCAAAAAAGTAACTGAAATGCAAGGCTTTCAGATTTGTGAGTAGAACATGACACAATGATTGGACATATGCCAGGGTTAAGTGTGCATTACATGTTGTTCTGCTGCCAGATTCTGAAAAACATGGAGATATAATTATCCTTGGGCCCATCCAGTACTATACTGAATCACTGTCTGGTGTAATGGCAGCAGTGCCTCAGATAGAAAGTCCATAAAGAGAATGGTAAGGACAACTGAGAAGATCATAGGAAGCTCGCTTCCTGGTATTCAGGATGCTGTTTATAAGGACTATGTGCTTAGAGCTCAAAGCATTGTTAGACACCCCACACACCCACTTTATGGTCTGTTTCTGTTGGTCCCCTCTGGGAGAAGGTTTCAAAGTATTTCTAGCAGGACTACCAATTCTGTAGTAGCTTTGCTCTCTATGCCATCCATCTGGTAAACTCGCAAGTCTTGTTTTTCTCACCATGCACATGTATACGTAATACGAACTAAACTGTGTTGTTTCTCTGTGTCATATAATATATGTTGGTATATGCATAATTCTATATTTGTTCATTTTTGTCATATATATGTATATATGACAGTCCACTGGTTTTTAGATTGATCCCTTAACCACTACACCAAACTGGTCTCAGATCAAAATTATAACCACTAATAGATTGCTCCTCTAAGAATTTGCCTGGATCCATTTTAAAACCATCCAAGCAAATTGCCATTTCTGCAATTGTTGGCAGAGCATCCCATAGTTTAATTATGCATTGCATAAAAAAGTATTTCTTTTACCACTTTGCACTGAGTGTCCATAGATGATCACATGTTTTAACACTGTGTAAAAAGGAAATATTTCTATCCATATTATCTGTTATGCAAGGTTTTACCTATACAACTAAAACATTCCTGCTGTTTCTGTTTGTAACCTTCAATTAGTTGAAACAGTACATCAAAGGACAACACTTTTTGAAGCAAGGTACTTCAAATAGACTAACTTAGAGAATGGGTCAAAAATTTGGAACCCAACAGCTCCTGTGGAATTAAAATTTCAGGGAACTTTTGAACAGTTGTTTTGAAAATTTGTTGCTGCTGCAGCACTGTCAAGTTGACAAAGTCAGCTGCGATCATATAATTGTGATTTCCAGCACTTTCTTCCAATCCAAGTCAATAGGGAAACCAAAAGAAAATCAGAAATCACTCTCGCTCCCACTGTCTTTTGCCCTATCCATGGTCATTTTTTTTTTCTGTTTAGATAAGGAAGTATCTCTGAAATGACAACCCAATGGATCATGAGTCATCTATATACTGTGCTTCTATCATCTTACGCTCTTTGATTCCAAGCTAAAGATTCCAAGCTATACATTATTATCATTCTTTATATCTACATCAACTATATCTATATTTAAATATAAATCTGTTCATATAATCCAGCTTCATGCAGTGAATAAATGTCAGAATAACATCTGCTAGTACATCTTGCAATTGCTTGCTTAGCTATGCATACAGGAAAAAAGCTACTCTTGCAAAGCTTCATTTTTCCAATTCTTACCAGTCATGATCAGGAAAACATGGATGAATTTTGGTAAAATAAATCAAAGTATTTCATGAAAATCTAAATTTTGTCTTCTTTTTTTTAAAAAAAAATGCTTTAAAATCATTAAAATTGATGTTGATTGTTATTTTGTTAACAAGGGTTTGATGCCATTGCTTTAATAAATGTTTTATCCTGCTTTTTAAATTAATTCTGTATTCCCTCCGCATTAGTGTGAGTCCTCTTGGATGGTCTGTTCCAAAGACCCACTGGGATTTCCACAATCCTCTTGGCTTCTTTAAATGAAGATAGCACTGTGCATTTCTTCACTCAGGGGTAGGAGCAGAGGATAAGTCTTTTCTAACCTGTCCCTGGGAAACCAAACAAAAAAATAAAGCGAGCCAACCCCATGATGTGAACAGAACTGATTTATTACTAATAACATCCTAACTGTTTTACAAACATCAAACAGATGAAAAATAGAACTCTCAGGATAGTTCCCGATAAGCTTGTTTACAATTGGATAATAGCTGCATTAAACAACTCTATAGACTTCTAAATGCTATCAATGCTTTCACCCATTTGGGAATTTTCCTTCTCTTCCTGTAAATGAAGGCACTTGTGACTAACTCCATCTTAGTCATTTTTTGTAGGCTGGTTTTTCAAGGCAGACACTCGAATGTCTCTTTACAATCCAGTCTAAAGTGTTCATGTTCAAAAGTATTGTTCAATTCTCTCCTGAGATTCTAACTCCTAACTCCTTTAGCTTTGTCCACCTGCTTTTCTCTAGCCACTCTTGTTGTTCTCCTTCCCTTTTCCTGTTGTCTTATTTCACTTCTCCTTCTCGTGTATGTTCTCTCTCCTCTCTTTGTCATCTCTTTTGTTATTTCTGTTTGCCATTAGATTTTCTGTTTTCTTCTCCTATTCACTGTCCCACATTCTCATCACATCCTCATCTGGTGCAGAGTTCTATATCCTTCTACTTCTTTCTAATTCCTTTTTTCTTCCTTTCTGCTTCTTGAGAAGATCCCTCTCTTTCTCTCTTTCCTTAAAGGGGTTTGTAGTTGTAAACTGGATGGATGGGCAGACAGAGAGACAGGTTCCATTGCAAATAAAAATATTTTGACATCACCCGCAAAGTTTCATTTCCTGTAGTGATGACAAAGTAAATTGTTAGTTCCCTTCCCCAAATATGGTTGATTGGAAGACAAAAGTCAATAGAGAATAGCAAGTATAATAATAGATAAACTACAATCAACATAGAGAAGGAAAACTGGCAAACTGTTTTTGAATCATAGTGGCACACACAGAAATGATTGCCAATAGTTCTTGTTATTAGGAGATAGTTTTATGCTGTTCATTTTATTGATTCTACTTTAATTGGTCAATGACCCAAAAAAAAAGGTTTTGTTTGTCTATATTGGCACATAACATATTTTTTTTTAGTTCTGAGACTAAAGTGCATGAAATGCAAACCTTTTTAGATTACATATCGTAAGGATACACAACCTGTCACCCTTCAAGTGTTTTGAATTATAGTTCTGACAATTCGTGAGCATTGGCCAAAGTGTTCCTCAACTCTTCTGTTATAGCTATATATCCACATTTAGGTCATTACCATCCACTGCAGCTGCTCTTTTTAATTAGCATTGTTTGGTTTGCCAGCCTTTTATCAGCCAACTTTCCAGGAAATTTTTGTAAAAGTGTTTCTCCAGAACAGACATGGATAAGAAGTCTGGAGGAATAGTACATTCCTTTTGATGCGGGCCAATATTTGACAGAGTTCAAATACGTCGACATAACATTTGGGAGTAGCTTAATTTTCTATGAGCCATCCCATGAAGCCGTAGCTCGCCTCTAATGACACCTAAATACATAGCTCATTTTGGTTTCTGATTCATGCTTTTTCTGAAGTAATTTACAATTCTAGTATCAACATGCTTGGGAGAATCAAACAACAGAAAATATATTTAAAATATAAAATTCCCCTAGTAACCCCATGAAAGCTAATCCAACTCAATAGCTGGAGTAAGAAAATCATAGAAAAGGAACAATAAGATAAATGAAATTAAGCACCCTGGAGGACATGACTGATGGCTGAAAGTAAGCCAGAATGATATACTGTATTGGAACGTTTTGTGGCAAATTTTATTTATCACTACTGCTTAGTTAAAGCAATAGGAACTCTAATTTTGCTTTTGCTAGCAAAGCACTCACTCTGATCCCAAATTGTGTGATTACTTGCTATAAAAAGGGACACCGTCTAACCTGCCAAAATAAATACATGATTTCATTCTTTCTAGCTGTTTGAACTTCCAGCTGTCTTGGTGTTAAGGGACTAACTATAAATCTGTTATTTGAGTGGCTGCTTTAATGTCAGCATTTGAATACTAATGCTAGAATCAAATACCAGTTTATAAGGATCAGATGCCAGCTCTGAACATGATATTTTAAAATAAAAAAAAAATCTGGCAATCTAAATTCTATACCAGGCTTCTGAATGCATTCTTCCTTATTCTATGATCAATTCTGGAAAAAAAGTTCCTTTTTCATCTAGTACTTCTTCTAGCAAACTGTTTTACTGTAATCCCCCATCCTTGATGGGGGAAAGTGACTCATCAATTAAGTTTTGTTAGAGGTTTTCGTGACTGTGTTTTACATTAAGCTGTACTCAGCTGGGCACTGGGGAAAAAATGAAAAGAGAATGATGCTTTAATTATTGATTATTAATGGGCATAGATTAATTGCTTTGGAGAAAAATATCTTACAGTCATGAAAGGTAATTTCTTGGTAGGAAACTGGCTTTCAGAATGTTTCAGTCTGAAATTCTCCACCAAACTGAAAAAGTATTGAATTTGCCTTGATATTAAATCCTCCTTCAGACCAGCTAAATTCTCTGCTCTTTCCTTTCCTTTCCTTTCCTTTCCTTTCCTTTCCTTTCCTTTCCTTTCCTTTCCTTTCCTTTCCTTTCCCTTCCCTTCCCTTCCCTTCCCTTCCCTTCCCTTCCCTTCCATCTTACCTTTTAGAAACAATTGTTTCTGAATGATAGAAACTGTATTAATCCACAAGCACAATGTGTAATTTTTGCTTGTGACCTTCATCAGCTGGGATAAGATTGTTCATAGGAATAAACACTTTCAATTTCAAACTTGTATGAGGAATAAAATAAAACAAGTCTAATGTACAGATAGTTTTGGAACTTTATCTGATGCTGTTTGAACCACTAAATAACATTTTCTGGTCTGCTATTCTTTAGTTGCCAGGCTATTTTTCAATGCTGATCTCAGGAGTTATAAGAGAACCACATTAATCCAGATTCTTGCATCCCTATTTGTGTGTGTATGTGTGTGTGTATATATGCTTCCAGTTAAAGAAGTGTATTTTTAAAGGGGGAACCACAAAAACAGAGGTTAATACTGTATAAGGCCAGGGGAAGGCTTTGGCTCTACGTCTTACAATTATTCCTGATCTAAGTTGTAAGTGGTATGTATCAGGTCTACTACAATCATTCCCAAGTACACAGAAGTGGCCATGCTATCTTGAGGATGTATCTCCCCCCCCCCCCAATCAGATCTCCAGTTGGATCACATTCATTGAGGAGGATTTGTTTTGTGATTACAACTCTCTTAACTGATTCAACTGAATACAAATCACTGAAAATCTGCACGGGATTCAATGGAATTTGTTTGGAACACCCATTGTGAGTTTCAGGTGCTTTCAGGTGCCTTGCTGAGGTGAAAATTGCAGTACAGAAGACAATCTGGCATTCCCTTTTTTCATATCAGGTCTTGGTCCAGATTTACATCCTATGCTGCTAATTTATTTTGCAAAACAAGGTCTCGTTCTTTAGATCAGATTGAAAGTTGATGTTAATGAGCATCACAGTTCTGTCTGCATGCTATGCTTTATTTTATGCTGCAAACTTTCTACACTGTGGTTACGATACATCTCTCAGCTCGTTTTCCTACTTTCACATGTGGCATATTCCCAGTTCATCACTGAGCGGAAATATTGTGTGAAATTACTATTTTTCTTTCTCTGAAATGCTTACTTTTCCATTGGGCTTTTAAAAAATACTTCTAGTACTGTACTGTTTCATCATTTTCCCGCTTGCTTGAGATAGAAAAGTTTTATCCCAGCACCCAAATAGCTCCAATGAAAGTAACTGAAAAAACAGTGAAATGAGGCATTGATGGAATGATAATGGTATAATAATAATAATAATAATAATAATAATAATAATAATAATAATAATAATAATAATAATAATACGAGAAAGAACTGGATAAGATAACAAAATACAAAGACCTACAAATAGAAATAGAAAGACTGTGGCAAAAGCAAGCAAGGGTAGTACCAATAGTAATAGGCGCCTTGGGTGCAATCCCAAAACAACTGGAGCACCACCTGAACACCATTGGCATTGACAAATTCGCCATTAGTCAATTGCAAAAGGCGGCCTTACTAGGAACTGCTTCCATCCTGCAATGATATCTGTAATACCATCAAACATCTACATCTGCCTATCCCAGGTCCTTGGGAAGGACTCGATAGGTAGACAAAAATGCCAAATGCAGTCTGAACATCTGGCTGACTGTGCGATGCTTAATAATCTATATAAATAAAAATGTAAATGTTCGTTTGTTCAAAATCTTAAATCTCCGAAAGTTCTTCACCGATTGCTTTGATATTTTGACACAACGTTGCATTCGAATACGCGCGTGTTTTTATATACCTACTATTATATAGATGTCACACCTGTGACAGGTAAAAACATGCTTGGACAATTATGTTGTCTGGCAAACCAGACAATCTCTATATCTGCAAAGACAATGGAACAAAAAAAAATATTGTATAGCCACAAGCATTGTGAAATTAAACATATTACAAACGTGCACTTTCTCTTTTCTTTCTTTTCCATTTAACCAAACTAAGCCACAGCAACGCGTGGCCGGGTACAGCTAGTAATGATGATGATGATGATGATGATGATGATGATGATGATGATGATGATGATGGAAGGGACCTTGGAGGTCATCTAGTCCAACCCCTTGCTCAGGCAGGAAACTCTATACCATTTCAGACAAATGGCTGTCCAAACTCTTCTTAAAAACTTCCAGTGTTGGAGCATTCACCGCTTCTGGAGGCAGGTTGTTCCACTGGTTAATTGTTCTAACTGTCAGGAAGTTTCTCCTTAGTTCTAGGTTGCTTCTCTCCTTGATTAGTTTCCACCCGTTGCTTCTTGTCCTGCCTTCAGGCGCTTTGGAGAATAGCTTGACTCCCTCTTCTTTGTGGCAGC